>NC_056729.1:1768554007-1768854007 GCF_019279795.1 Protopterus annectens | reverse complement strand
GAACGAGATGTTACTAAGAAATAAATACACATCAGATCAATCTGCAGACTGAACGAGATGTTACTAAGAAATAAATACACATCAGATCAATCAGCAGACTGAACGAGATGTTACTAAGAAATAAATAGACATCAGATCAATCAGCAGACTAAATGAGATGTTACTAAGAAATAAATACACATCAGATGAATCAGCAGACTTAACGAGATGTTACTAAGAAATAAATACACATCAGATCAATCAGCAGACTGAACGAGATGTTACTAAGAAATAAATACACATCAGATCAATCAGCAGACTGAACAAGATGTTACCAAGAAATAAATACACATCAGATCAATCAGCAGACTGAACGAGATGTTACCAAGAAATAAATACACATCAGATCAATCAGCAGACTGAACGAGATGTTACTAAGAAATAAATACACATCAGATCAATCAGCAGACTGAACAAGATGTTACTAAGAAATAAATAGACATCAGATCAATCAGCAGACTGAACGAGATGTTACTAAGAAATAAATACACATCAGATCAATCAGCAGACTGAACGAGATGTTACTAAGAAATAAATACACATCAGATCAATCAGCAGACTGAACGAGATGTTACTAAGAAATAAATACACATCAGATCAATCAGCAGACTGAACGAGATGTTACTAAGAAATGAATAGACATCAGATCAATCAGCAGACTGAACGAGATGTTACTAAGAAATAAATAGACATCAGATAAATCAGCAGACTGAACGAGATGTTACTAAGAAATAAATAGACATCAGATCAATCAGCAGACTGAACGAGATGTTACTAAGAAATAAATACACATCAGATCAATCATCAGACTGAACGAGATGTTACTAAGAAATAAATAGACATCAGATCAATCAGCAGACTGAACAAGATGTTACTAAGAAATAAATACACATCAGATCAATCTGCAGACTGAACGAGATGTTACTAAGAAATAAATACACATCAGATCAATCAGCAGACCGAACGAGATGTTACTAAGAAATAAATAGACATCAGATCAATCAGCAGACCGAACGAGATGTTACTAAGAAATAAATAGACGTCAGATCAATCAGCAGACTGAACGAGATGTTCCTAAGAAATAAATACACATCAGATCAATCAGCAGACTGAACGAGATGTTACTAAGAAATAAATACACATCAGATCAATCTGCAGACTGAACGAGATGTTACTAAGAAATAAATACACATCAGATCAATCAGCAGACTGAACGAGATGTTACTAAGAAATAAATAGACATCAGATCAATCAGCAGACTAAACGAGATGTTACTAAGAAATAAATAGACATCAGATGAATCAGCAGACTGAACGAGATGTTACTAAGAAATAAATACACATCAGATCAATCAGCAGACTGAACGAGATGTTACTAAGAAATAAATACACATCAGATCAATCAGCAGACTGAACAAGATGTTACTAAGAAATAAATACACATCAGATCAATCAGCAGACTGAACGAGATGTTACTAAGAAATAAATACACATCAGATCAATCAGCAGACTGAACGAGATGTTACTAAGAAATAAATACACATCAGATCAATCAGCAGACTGAACGAGATGTTACTAAGAAATAAATAGACATCAGATCAATCAGCAGACTGAACGAGATGTTACTAAGAAATAAATACACATCAGATCAATCAGCAGACTGAACGAGATGTTACTAAGGAATAAATACACATCAGATCAATGAGCAGACTGAACGAGATGTTACTAAGAAATAAATACACATCAGATCAATCAGCAGACTGAACGAGATGTTACTAAGGAATAAATACACATCAGATCAATGAGCAGACTGAACGAGATGTTACTAAGAAATAAATACACATCAGATCAGTCAGCAGACTGAACGAGATGTTACTAAGAAATGAATAGACATAAGATCAATCAGCAGACTGAACGAGATGTTACTAAGAAATAAATACCCATCAGATCAATCATCAGACTGAACGAGATGTTACTAAGAAATAAATAGACATCAGATCAATCATCAGACTGAACGAGATGTTGTTAAGAAATAAATACACATCAGATCAATCAGCAGACTGAACGAGATGTTACTAAGAAATAAATAGACATCAAATCAATCAGCAGACTGAACGAGATGCTACTAAGAAATAAATAGACATCAGATCAATCAGCAGACTGAACGAGATGTTATTAAGAAATAAATACACATCAGATCAATCAGCAGACTGAACGAGATGTTACTAAGAAATAAATACACATCAGATCAATCAGCAGACTGAACGAGATGTTACTAAGAAATGAATAGACATCAGATCAATCAGCAGACTGAACGAGATGTTACTAAGAAATAAATAAACATCAGATCAATCAGCAGACTGAACGAGATGTTACCAAGAAATAAATACACATCAGATCAATCAGCAGACTGAACGAGATGTTACTAAGAAATAAATAGACATCAGATCAATCAGCAGACTGAACGAGATGTTACTAAGAAATAAATAGACATCAGATCAATCAGCAGACTGAACGAGATGTTACTAAGAAATAAATAGACATCAGATCAATCAGCAGACTGAACGAGATGTTACTAAGAAATAAATAGACATCAGATCAATCAGCAGACTGAACGAGATGTTACTAAGAAATAAATAGACATCAGATCAATCAGCAGACTCAGCGAGGTGTTACTCAGAAATAAATAGACGTCAGATCAATCAGCAGACTGAACGAGATTTTACTAAGAAATAAATAGACGTCAGATCAATCAGCAGACTGAACGAGATGCTACTAAGAAATAAATAGACATCAGATCAATCAGCAGACTGAACGAGATGTTACTAAGAAATAAATAGACATCAGATCAATCAGCAGACTGAACGAGATGTTACTAAGAAATAAATAGACAGATCAATCAGCAGACTGAACGAGATGTTACTAAGAAATAAATAGACATCAGATCAATCAGCAGACTGAACGAGATGTTACTAAGAAATAAATAGACATCAGATCAATCAGCAGACTGAATGAGATGTTATTAAGAAATAAATAGACATCAGATCAATCAGCAGACTGAACGAGATGTTACTAAGAAATAAATAGACATCAGATCAATCAGCAGACTGAACGAGATGTTACTAAAAAATAAATAGACATCAGATCAATCAGCAGACTGAACGAGGTGTTACTCAGAAATAAATAGACGTCAGATCAATCAGCAGACTGAACGAGATGTTACTAAGAAATAAATAGACGTCAGATCAATCAGCAGACTGAACGAGATGTTACTAAGAAATGAATACACATCAGATCAATCAGCAGACTGAATGAGATGTTACTAAGACATAAATAGACATCAGATCAATCAGCAGACTGAACGAGATGTTACTAGGAAATAAATACACATCAGATCAATCAGCAGACTGAACGAGATGTTACCAAGAAATAAATAAACATCAGATCAATCAGCAGACTGAAGGAGATGTTAATAAGAAATAAATACACATCAGATCAATCAGCAGACTGAACAAGATGTCACTAAGAAATAAATGGACATCAGATCAATCAGCAGATTGAACGAGATGTTACTAAGAAATAAATAGACATCAGATCAATCAGCAGATTGAACGAGATGTTACTAATAAATAGACATCAGATCGATCAGCAGACTGAACGAGATGTTACCAAGAAATAAATACACATCAGATCAATCAGCAGACTGAAGGAGATGATACCAAGAAATAAATACACATCAGATCAATCAGCAGACTGAACGAGATGTTACTAAGAAATAATTACACATCAGATCAATCAGCAGACTGAACGAGATGTTACTAGACACCTCTAATCTCAGAATGAGCCGTACTAGGTATGTGGTTTCATGTGACTGATAGAGACTCTTAGAGATCTGGGTTCACTCTATAGATGAAAACTAGATAATACAGCATTTTAGCTAAATAAAATAATCCATTCTTTTATAAAAGTCCTCGGAGTCTGTCAGAAAAAGGTCTGAAAACGTCATTGTGCTCACCAATAAAACTATCACATTACAGTTTTCCTGCTGCTGTTTTACTGAAAATCATTTCAGAGCTATAATATATTTAGTGTGTGTGTGTGTGTGTGTGTGTGTGTGTTAAAAACAATGAATGCTAATTTAAATGCTCGGTCTTATGTGGTGATACACTGCTTCTTTTTTTTGTATGGGATGTAATAGAATTTAGGGAATGCACGGGTTACTGAAAAAGTGTAGGATTTGAGCTGTGTGAAATTTCACAACAGCAGAGATTACGTAGATGCTTGTTCTCCATGTTTGTGTAATATCAGATATTTATAAAGTATTGGGGTGTGGGTGTGGGAGGGTAGAAGGGGAATTGTGTCATACCATGGCAATGAGCAATACAATTGTTAAACTGTTACATGTGCAAAATGAAATTCATTAGGAGGATTAAATAGAAAACAATTGGCACATTAGCAAATTTACAGTATAAGAAATAAATATAATAGAACTGGAACAAACTTCTTCTTGACATCAGAAAAGTAACAACACATGAATTCAAATAGGCCCTCAAACAATATCTACTCAATGCTTCAACTTGTAAGTGTAACTCCTAGCCAATCTCAAACAGCTCTGACATTGCAAACCTACACTATGCTGATGTACATTGTCAATTGTTCTTTAACTGCCCAATGCTGATTGTATTTTGAGTAACTTGTAAATAACTCTCTTTACTGTTAATTGTGTTTTGCTGACATTATATTGATACTTTGTAAATTCTAAATTAGTGATCCACTGCTTCAAGCAACTACTCTATGACGTAGCTTGTCTCAAAATACCACATCAGTGCTTCTGCTCACTGTACTCATACCGTAGAGTGTACATAGTTAACTACTGCTTCAAACAAACATGTACTGCCTTACGTACTGTATTTTATTCACTTATATTTTGTTATAGTTTGTCTGCCACTATTTATTCATGCTATTGTGGAGCTTTTCTCCACCGGCCTCCCCTGGAAACGGCTTTTTCTCAGTTGGACCCTCCTGGTCACCAAATGTCAAATAAATAAATAATATATATATTTTTTATAGGTTCATAGGTTAGTACTAGGCTAACTGCCCTTATAGGCCATTTTAAGCATAGCCATTTACCCCATGTTGGAATCAAACCCTGCACCTTGTGTTTCTAAGGTAAGCATCTTAACCATTACACCAACCTCCCACCCCTATACACCCCTATATACTATGCTATATATACAAACAACACATTTTACATAGTGATTGGGTCACTAACCAAGTGATTCCTTAGAGAGGGGTGAAGAATCATGTGATTTTACTTATTTTTTTATCCACTATTCCAAACCGATTGAATTGGTTTCAGTGGAAGATATTTGCATAGCATTTTGTGGGTGGCATAGTGGTGTAGCATTTAGCACTTTTGCCTCACAGCAAGAGATTCTTCTAGGTTCATAGGTAGGTACTATGCTATCTGCCCGAAGGCATTTATAAGCCTACCCAGAATGTGTTGGCTTTCGCCGCCCCCTTAGATTAGTTCCCTGTGCTTCTGTCCAGCAGAGCCACTGAAGTGATCCCCGGGGTAAACTTTCTGTTTCCCATCCACTCGTCAAGGTTTCTCTTGAAGAGTGCTAGCATGGAGCTCTACCTAATGTAGATTGGAATCTTGTTCCAAAGCATGGGAAGTCTCTGGGACAGGAATCTATCCCTTCAGCACATCCTATTTATTGTTGTGGTGAGGTTTTGATCCCCATAGCGTGTGGCTCGAGGGGATAAGGTTTTCTTTAGGTGGAGCATGTCCATCAATTCTGGGTTGGACATGGCCTTGTATGTCAGGCAGAGATCACCTCTGAGCAGGCAGTATACAACCGAATACAGCTGGAGTTTCTTCAGTCGAGCTGCATAGGGCATCTGTTTGAGGCCAGTGATCCTCTTGGTGAGACACTTTTGTGATCCTTCCAGCTGTTGCAGGTGTCTTGTAAGGTACATCCCAAATGGGGTGTTGTACTCTATGATGGGTCTGATGAGTGATGAGTAGAGGGGCACAATGACCTCTTTTGATCTGGATGCAAACCCTTTTGTGATTAGGTGGGCCACATAGAAGGATTTTCTAACAACTTTGACAATGTGATTATCAAAGGAGAGATTACTATCTACTTGGGTCCCCAGATCCCTTATTACGTTTTCCGTATTTAGGGGACTACCACCTATGCGGTAGTTTGTGGGTATTTTATTATTTCCAAAGGGAATAACTATGCACATTTTGGCATCTAGCTTAAGGCCATGATTTTGACACCAGGTATCCATCTCAGTGAGACCATTTTGGAGGATGGCTGTGTCAGGTGGTGAGTCAATTATAGCCCCTAGTTTGCAGTCATCTGTGAACTTGGTCAGCCATAGTCCTCTTGTGCTTGTCTGTACCTCTGAGAAGTATATGCTCAACAGGAGGGGTACTAGGACTGAGCCCTGAGGAACGCCACTTGTAATCGGTTTAGAGTCAGGCCTAGCTCCCGCAACTCTTACCATGTGGGTTCTGTCCATGAGCCAGTTGGCAACCCATCTCATGATGTAGGGGTTTATGTTCAGGCTGGAGAGCTTGTCTATAATACATGAGTGGGGAAGGGTGTCAAAGGCCTTTGCAAGGTCTAGGTAGGCTGTGTGGACCACCTTTCCCTCATCTAAAGCCTTGGTAACTGTCTTAAAGAAGTCCACCAGGTTTAGGAGGCATGATCTGCCCCTACCAAAGCCGAACTGGGTAGGGTCCAGTGTTTGGAGGTTTCCAATGTCTCTATTAATGAGATCCATTATGACGCACTCCATAGCCTTGCAGACCAAGCTAGTCAGGCTTATAGGGTGATAGTTTCTGGGGTCTGTTGTGGCTGCATCTTTGTGGAGTGGAATAACCGTTGCTGTGCACCACTCTATGGGTATGTAGCCTGTGGAGAGGCTGAGTTTGAACAGTGTGTTTAGTTGAGGAGTTAGTTCATCTTTGAGCTCATGTAGGACGCTGCCTGGGACACCGTCCGATCCCATTGATGCTGAGTTTTTGGCTTTGGAGAGGGCTGTTTTAACCTAAGTGCCTGTGATTTCAGGGGCAGTACATTCTTCTAGTATAGTTATGGGCTCTTTTGGGGGTGAGAGGGGGGTGATGTTTGCACTGAACCTGTCTGCCAGGATGTTGGCTATATCGGTCAGTTCAGTGTATTTTGTGGCATTCTGCACTAACTCCGAGCAGATCTGGGAATTGCCAGTTAGACTCTTGACATAGCTAAAGAATGCCTTGTAGTTATCTTTGGAGTCCATGGCAAGTTTTCTTTCAAAGCTAGCCTTGGATGATTTTATGAGGGAACATAGTTTCTTGCTGATACTGATAAGGGATGTCTTCCCTTCTTGAGATTTTACTCTTTTCTGTACTAGTTTCCTCCTTCTATTGTATAGCTTGTTTATGGCAGGAGTCCACCAGACTGGTTTCCTTTTCTTGGAGGAGTGAGTCTTGGTTTTGTTCGGCATAGCATGATACATGCATTCTTGTAGGTGCCCGTATAGTGCATTAGTAAAGGATTTTTCAGCTTGGACAGCGTTATCCTTTAGCATGGGGGCTTTGACACTTCCCACCTCGGTCTTAAGTAACATGAAGTTTGCTTTTGAAAAGTTTTTCATGGTGGTTTCTTTGACCGGGGGTGGTGGCAGAATGTGGATATCTAGAATAATTAGTTTATGGTCAGATCTAACCAGCGAGGGGTTGACCTCTGGTGTGGAACACCAGTCACCCATGTTGGTGATGACCAGCTGCAATATGTTTTCACCTGTCATGTGGGTGTTGACCAGTTGATCCAGGGGGTTTGAGTTTATAAATTCTAGGAAATGTTGGGCAAGGGAGTTTGTACTTGAGTAGTTCTCCCAGTTAATGTTTGGGTAATTGAAATCACCCAATATCAGGGTGTTTGGTAGGACCTTTATGTTTCCCAGTGTTTCCAGGAATGCAGAGTGGGGGTCCTGGGACATGGTGGGTGATCTATAGCAAGCTATAATTTGAATAGCAGTTTTGCCCATTGTTAGTTGCACATGGATGATCTCTAAAGCATCATGCTGTGCCAATAATCTGGAGGTGTGGGTATCCTTGATGAATATGGATACTCCCCCGCATTTTGTATTTCGGTCTGGATTTTGTGGCCGAAATGTATGGTATGAGTTGTAGCCTGGTAGTGCTGGGGTGGTACCAGGTTTCTGTTATTGCACATATATTGATTTTTTCCATGCTGAGGAGTGCCACGAGTGCGTCCATTTTGAGGTTTAGACTTCTGACACTGAGTAGCATTACCCTAAGTTTTTTGTTACTTGTGGTATTTACGGCTGTGGGTTTGTCTTTTGAGCCTTGCCTAAAAAATGCACTATGGGGGTGGCAAGAGCCTTGGCCAGTATTCGAAATCCTAAGGGTGAGAGGTGCAGCCATCTCTAGTGAAGCAACGTGGCTTGTCGAGCATGTCATCCCAGGCTGACAGACACTGGATCCCTTTTTAATGACATCAGAAGCTTAGCCAATTGTTGAAACTGATAATTTTTTTCTCTATACCTATACCGTGGTATCATTCTTGGTGAGGGTCAGGGTTATACCGGCCTAGGCTACGTGATCAGAGAACTCCTCCATGTCTCTTTTCATGTAGTCCAGGTATGGCTCAAGTCAATCACACCAACATGGACAATGACTGAGTCATATTTGTACTTCTTCTGGAGTGACCTGAGTGCTTCTGTTATGTGGCAGATCCTGGCACCTGACAGGCAGCTAACAGTAACCTTCTCCTTATTCAGCCTAGTGAGTGGGATGTCAGTGTGCCTGACTATAGAGTTACCTATTACTAGTGTGTTGAGCATGTTATTTTGCCTTAAGGGCTGTGATTTTGTGGCACACTGGTTTTGTGAAGTGTGTGTTTCATGGTTTGTGTTGGGGGGTGGAGGTTGCTTTGATGTCTGCTTTGGAGGTCTCTGTTGCTTCTGCAGATTTTTATTTAGAGCCTCCGAGTATGTTTTCATGTATTTATGTGTGTTTTTTGCCGGTGCTGCTTTCATAGGTCTATGTGAGACTGGTGGTGTGATGCTAGTAATTCCCTTCTCCTCTTGACGGCCTGGTCCATTCTTGGGTTGTGAGAGCTTAGCCTCCAGTTTGGCTGTATAATTGCATCTCTTGCATGTATTAGTGTTTGGTGGAAGGAGGAAAGGGTTGTCTGTGTCCATGAGGCAATTGTAACATTGCCTCAAAATGCCCAGATTCACCAGTTGGACCGGAGAGTACACCTGAAACTGTCCTTTGGACGTACAGTGAACTGTTTTACTGATTGGTTGATAAGGTCGAATAGAGAGCCTGGTCCTTCTCTACAGTATAAGGGGGGTCTAGTGCTAAGGTTTGTTAGTGCTTGCTATGAGTTTTGAGCAAGTGCCGATATGAGAAGTGAATGGTTTGAGTGCTTAAGTTGAAAGTTTGTCTAGTTCCAAGGGAAAAATTGAAGAGTAGACTTTGTGGAGAAATGGCAGATCATGCCTACTCAACCTGGTGGACTTCTTTGAGAAGGTCACCAAAGCAATGGATGAGGGAAAATCGTTCACACTGCCTACCTTCACCTGGCCAAAGCATTTGACACACTACCCCACTGGGGCATTGTTGACAAACTCAAGAGGTTAGGTACAAACCTGTATTCCACCCAGTGGATAGCCAACTGGCTCACAGACAGCACCCAGGAAGTTAGAACTGGGGAGTCCACCTCTACAAAGAGGCCACTCACAAGTGGAGTTCCTCAGGGATCAGTCCTTGGACCGCTCCTTTTTGGCATTTACTTCTCAGAAGTCAAGGCCAATGTCATTGGTCTCTGTCTGACTAAATTTGCAGATGATTGCAAATTAGGAGCTGTCATTGAATCTCACACTGACACAAATGTTCTCCAGGAGGGGCTGACACAGACAAATAACTGGTGTCAGAGCCATGAAATAAAACTAAATGCCAAGAAATGCATAACAGTATCCTTTGGGAAGTCATCCATCCCTGGAAACTATCTTATTGACAATGCACCCCTTATACTTGATACAGTAGTCAGGGACTTAGTACACACATAGATAGTAATCTAGCCTTTGATCATCATGTCTACAGTGGTGAGGAAATCATTCTGTGTTGTGCAAATTATAAACAAAGGTATGGCATCCATGTCCAAGGAAGTCATTGTTCCACTGTATTCAGCGTTCATCAGACCTATCATTGAGTACAATGTCCCCTTTGGTATGTACCTAACCAGGCATATCTAACAACTGGAATGTCCACAGAGGTTCCTCACTAAAAGAACACAGGGCGTAAGTAATATGTCCTAAGCAGACCATCTCAAGGCACTGTCCCTGTATTCTGTCTCCTACAGGCTTTTGAGGATAGATCTATGCCTGGCATTCAGGGCATTGTCACACCCCACTTTGATGGACCTCCTGCATGTCCTCAAAACAAACAGTACCAGAATTACCCATTCTAAAGACTTAAACCTTGACTAAGATATAAATAGGGCCTGATGGAGAGATAGGTATGTATCCCAGAGACTATCTCATTTATGGAACAGGCTCCCCATCTATGCATCTATGTGAAGCAGAGTTCCTCCCTAACCCAGTTCAAGTACAGCTTGGACAATTGGATTTGGAACTGGAAATTCATCCCTGGTTTGGCACCTATGTTTCTACTGCAAACAGGTAACCTGTAAATGGTTCATCTCCCAGGGCCATGCTTAGGCTCATAGGATCATAGAAGGTTACTAGGCTATTGGCCCTTAGGTTGGTACTAGGCTATCAGCCACAGGGCCTATACAAGCCCAGCCATAACAATTCCCTGGCTACTTCTTCCCACACTATTTACTTCCCTGGACCACTGACGTGATCCCCGGAGTGAATTTCCTTTCTCCCATCCAATCGTCAAGGTTCCCTTTGAAGAGGGCCAAAGAGGCACTCTGCCTGACATGTATGGGCAATCTATTCCAGAGTCTGGGGATTCTCCGGGTCAGGAACCTATCCCTCCAGCATGCACCATCCACTGTGATGAGAAATTCTAGATCCCTGGAGCGTGTGGCTCTGAGGGATTGGGACCTCTTTAAGTGTAGCATGTCCAACAGCTCCAGGTCTGACATGGCCCTGCATGCCAAGCAGAGACCGCCCCTGAGCAGACGATATGCGACAGAGTATAGCTGGAGTTTTTTAAGGTGGTCAGCATAGGGCATCTGCTTTAGGCCTGTGATTCTTTTAGTGAGGTATTTCTGCGGCCCCTCCAGTCGTTGCAGATGTCTTGAGAGGCACATACCAAACGGGGCGCTGCATTCCATAATGGGTCTAACAAGGGATGAGTACAGTGGGACAATGACCTCCCTTTTTCCAGATGAAAAGCCCTTAGTGATGAAGTGTGCCACACAGAAGGATTTCCTGACTGTTGTGGTGATGTGGTTATCGAAGGTGAGACCACTGTCCACCTGTGTCCCCAAGTCTCCTATCACACTTTCGGTGTTTAGTGTACTGCCACCTATATGGTAATTCACAGATACATGTTTTTTCCCAAAGGGGATAACTATACATTTCTTGGCATTGAGCTTGAGTCCATGGCTCTGGCACCAAGCATCTGTTTCTGTAAGGCCCTTTTGTGGAGTATCCACACCATTTGGGGATTCAATAATGGCTCCCAATTTGCAGTCATCTGCGAACTTTGTCAGCCAGTGTCCCTTAGTGTTGGCCTGTACGTCAGAAAAGTAGACGCCAAACAAGAGCGGTCCCAGGACTGAACCCTGGGGTACTCCACTTGTCACCTGTCTGGAGCTGGATTTGGAGTCGGTGGGTTCTATCACTAAGCCAGCCAGCAACCCATTTGGTGACATAGGGATTAATGCCCAGCTTAGTAAGTTTATCTATGATTCCAGAGTGGGGGATGGTGTCAAAGGCCTCCGCAAGGTCCAGATAGGCTGTGTGAACCACCCTACCCCTGTCCATGGCTCTGGAGACTGATTCGAAGAAGTCAATCAGGTTCAGGAGACAAGATCGGCCCTTCACGAACCCAAACTGGGTGGGATCCAGTGTTTGAAGGTTTCCAATGTCTTTGTTTATAAGTTCCATGATAATATGCTCCATGGCCTTGCAGATAAGGCTTGTCAGACTGATGGGATGGTAGTTTCCAGGATCCAAGGTGGATCCCTCCTTGTGGAGTGGGATAATAAGAAGTTATGTACTCACCATAACGTTCCATCTGAGTAGGTGTATTCATTTGTCTGCAACCTGTGGGTTATGGATCCGATATCGGATCCGAACCGCATGGTTTCATGGAAGGATATTCCTAGACCGCATGAGCCCAAATGATGCTGTACCCCTAGATGCAAGATCCAACTTATAGTGGGAAAAAAAAGTATGAGATGAAGCTCATGTGGGCACAAATATCATCTAGAGGAAAAACTGACCGGTTGAAATGAGCGTACACTCTCCTCAGTGGCCTTCCTGAAGCTTGATAAGCCAAGCTACAGAGATACATTGTGAAATCAAACAGACAGAGAGACTTTAGAAATTTGGCTTCAGAGATTTTTTTAAAAGGAAATGAACAACTGGTCGTGGAACTGCTAGCACCATCATTAAAAAGAGTGTTTAAGAAATCAAGCACCAATGGGAGAGGAGCAGAAATGATTCAGGCCGCTCCGTAACAAAGAGAACCGCTTCCGTTATCAGATCCGATTGGATCTAGAATCCAAGGGAGATCACAGAGTGAGACCTTAGGAAGGGGAACCAGATCTGTCGAGGCCAAACGGAGCAATGAGAAATTCTGCAACCCAGGAGAGGCAAAAGATCGCAAGAAGAAGGAGTTCCCACCGTGCAAAATGTGCCCGCTACTTGAGGGATGATGCATAGGAAGAGCAAGGTAAACCACTGTACTAAAAAGTCCACTGGAGGATGCGACGCATAGTCTCTATAGAGGAAAGGAGTATAGCAGCAGGCGCCATGGACCTAGAGCCCCCAGGGGACCAATCCCCAGAAGAACTTGACTTGGTGGAGAATGCTTTGGTTGGGGCGTAGGAGCCAGTCGTCGGTAGGGGGAAAAAGACCTGCACCCCGAGGGACTCTCCTGAGCAAGTTCCCTCTGGGGGCCGCCCCCAACATCACCCTGGTGGTAATGAGGTCCACCAGGGGGTCGGCAGGGGGACACCCCCAAATGAGACATCCTCGGGGTGACCGTGGGGAGCCTTCCTTCCTCCAAGCCAAACAAGTGCCGGGTCCGAGACCTCAACAGGGCCCCTCCACTACGCATCAATACCAAGGAGCCGCACCTCGACCAAAGGATCCGGCTATCTCGGCCTCGATCCGGATGAGCGGAGCCGGGCTCGCCGTCGCCGGCCAGATCCGGCGATGCGCACTCCGGCACGCCGGGCGAGCACTCGATCCCACGGATCCGCAGGCTCGATCCAGGCTCAGGCCCGGATCCCAGCACTTGAAGGCATGGGTCGACCATCGGATCCGACTACCGTACCGGCCTATCCCGCCGTCCCCTCGCCGGTCCTGCTCTCGTCGCAGGTCCCGTGAAAACCACTGAGACCGGAGAGCCGAAGGAGGAGACCGAGACGACGGAGAGCCGGGAGAAGTTCGCTTGGGCTGGCGGGGTGAACAGAGGTCTCTCGCCCGCTTATATGTATCTCTCTCCGCTTTTCTCAGCATCCCTCCTCCCTCCCTCCAAACGGGAGGAAGGAGGGGGAGCCGGGAAGGAACAACCGTGAGGTACAGTACTCCCGGGCGAGCGAGGGTCGGCCCGAGTCCGCCAAAGGCCCATCCAGATGTGAGGTGTTCAACCCCAGGCATTTCATCACCGAGTGTGTGGCCATCAGCTGGGGAAGCTTATGGCCACACTTCGCATTTAGAAAGAAAGATTTGGGTTGTTTGCTGACATCCCCTGTAGCTCTGCGCCACTCAGTGGGCACGAAACCTGAGGTGAGGCTATGATTAAACATGACACTTAGGTGAGGTGCCAGTTCATATTGTAGTTCATGTAGTACACAGCCTGGGATGTCATCTGGTCACATGGATGCTGTATTCTCAGATTTGGAGAGTGTGTTTTTTACCTTTGTGGCCATTATTACCGAAATTTGGCAATCTTCCTGTATTGAGATGGGCCATTTAGGGGGTAAGAGGGAGGTGAAGTTGGCACTGAATCGATCTGCCAGGATACTGGCAATATCCTTGGGATCAGTATATTTAATGCCATTCTATTTTAGCTCAGAGCAGATCTGAGCATTGCCATTTAGATTCTTGACATAGTTATAGAATGCCTTGTGGTTGTCTTTGGAATCTTTGGCAATTTTATTTTCATAACTACCTTTGGAGGATTTTATGAGGAATCTCCATTTCTTACTGAGGCTGGTAAGGGAGTTTTTTGCATCCTGGAATTTTTCCCTTCTTTGCAACAGTTTCTTCCTTTTGTTGTAAAGTTTGTTTATGGCAGGGGACCACCAGATTGGCTTCCTTTTTTTGGATGAGAGCATCTTGGTTCTATTTGGGATGGCAAGATTCATGCATGAGTGAATGTGCTCGTACGGTGCCTTAGTGTAGGATTCAGCAGTTGAACTTTCAGTTCCTGTCTGCATGGGTGTCATGAAGTTTGTTACTTCTGACTTGAGTAGCATGAAGTTGGCTTTGGAGAAGTTTTTTATAGAGGTTTCCTTACTGGGGGAAGGGGTGGGATGTGGATGTTAAGGGTGATTAGCTTATAGTCAGACCTGACTAATGAGGAGGTGAACATAGGTGTGGAGCATCAATTCCCCATGTTGGTAATGACCAGGACTAGGATATTGGAGCCCCTGGTGGGAGTATGGATTAGTTGATCCAGTGCTTTGGAATTTATGAATTCCAAGAACCGTTGGGCAAAGGTGTTGGTACATGAGTAGTTTTCCCAGTTAATGGCAGGGTAGTTAAAATCACCCAGTATTAGGGTGTTTGGTTCTATCTTAATATTTTCCAGTATGTTTAGAAAGGTGTAGTGAGTGGTGGGGGATCTGTAGCAAGCTACAATTTGGATTTCAGTCTTACCTAGTGTTAGTTGCACCTGGAGAATTTCAGACACATTGTGTTGGGCAACTAGCCTGGTGGTGTGAATATCCTTGGTGAATATTGACACTCCTCCACCTTTAGTGTTTCGGTCCTGGTTTGGTGGCCGAAAAGTGTGATAAGAGTTGTAGCCTGGTATTGCAGGGGTGCTCTCTAGAACCTTGAACCAGGTCTCAGTTACTGCACAGATATCAATGTTCTCCCTGAGGTCCTTATAAACCTAGTCAAGAGTTTAGCCTATGTTAAGATAAATTAGCACCTGATGCCCCTGTCCAGCAGGGCATGGGTGGAATCCCAGGGGTATATTTTCTGTTTCCCATCCAGTTGTCCAGGTTGCACTTAAAAGGAGGTAAAGAGGTACTCTGCTTGATGTGGAGAAGGAGTCTATAGCATAGATTGGGGAGTGTCTGGGACACAAATCTATCTCACCAACAAGTCTTGTTGATGTCACAGACCAGGTTGAGGCTACACATGTGGGTAACTCAAGTGGAGCTTGACTTGCCTATATGCAGCACTCCAATCGAGGTGACTCCTAGCATTTGGCAGCATGATCTTTAATTTATCAAGGGTATCAGAACTTGTCAGAGATTTGGGATGCATAGCTAGGCTTAAAAAGGTCCTTGTGGTTCTTAGCCTCATAAACACCTATGAACCTATAGGGGCTGCTCTTAATCTAGGGTTGCACTATTCACCTGTTTAATATAAAATCACGGAACACTTGTCACAGCTCCACATTAGTGGAGCTTCATTCTCTTTGAGTCAGTACAGAGCAAATACATTCCAGGGACAATTATTTACAGAAATGAAAAATTGAACTTCACTTCTATGTGCTGAAATTCCAAGAAATAAACTTGATTGGTAAGTACAATTTGGGATCATCAAGTTGATTTTATTGGAATCTTGCTATGCACTTGAATATACAGTAAAAATTAAAGCAGATTCATCAAGTGACAAATATACCAAACAGACTGTTTTTATGAGTGAGTAAATGCACAAAAAATGCATGTTGCTAGTAAATGAGTATTCTAGCCTAAATGTGACAAATTCAAGATTCTGAAATTGTATAATAATTCCCAAGAAAATGGAAAATATATTCCTGGTTATATTGTTATAGTTACGAGTGTATTGAGAATGTTCTGGAAGCATTAAAATCTCCAGTGATCAAAACCTGTTGTCTCAAAGGCAGTGACTTAAGTGCCTTGTAGTTTGCCAGACTGTCACTTGCCTCATGCTCAGACTCAAATGCGAGTTCAGGGAATCAGCTGCTGTATCTTCCCCAAACACGTTATTTGAGTTTGAGTGAGGTATATGAGGCAACCATAGTGAGGCAGTGGGAGGGGGTGAGATTGTATAGTAAAGCAATGTTTTTGGAGGGGGGTTAAGTATAAGTCATGGGAGGGGATTTTAGGGTTAGGGACTCAGAAGGGAGTTTTAGGGGTAGGGAGAGAGAATGGGATTTTAGGGTTAGGGAGCAGGAAATAAGTTTTAGGGTTAAGGAGTAAGAACTAAGTCTTAGGGTTAGGGGCAGGATGTGCTTTAGATTTACAGATAGAGGAGGGGGTTTTAGGGGTAGGAGTTTAGAAAAGTACTTTAGGGTTAGAGTTAGGGTTCTGGTAGGGTTATAGAGTTCTGTAAGATGGAGTGTTTGGAAGGCTAAGTAGTTATGACTGATAAAGTTACTGGTACTTAGAGTGCTTGTCTTTTCGAGCGAGTGTCAGCAAGCAAGCGTGTTGTGAGTTAATAACACATGAGCAGTTGTAGCAGATGCACGTGCTGAACTGCTTATTCATATTCTGCTGCGATTAAGTGACTCACAGAATAAAGTATGATTGTGTCACAAAATCTAGTGCCGTTCATTTTACATTATTTCTTAATGCTGGTACATGGGACTATGGCTTTTACATATCTCAGAGTGCCAACATGGGATCACACAATAATGCAATGATGTATAACTGCTTAATGCATTATTTGTCATTACCCAACAAAGTGATAATCCTAACCTATGTGATTAAGCTCTGAGGTCTTCAGAAATTTATTTTATTTTATTTTATTTTACATTTGTTGACCGGGCTAGTCTAGCTGGATACATGTCCATTTCCAGTAGAGGCCTGGGGAGAAAAGCTCCACTTTAAACTAGTTAACATCAGGCCAGTGCCAAAACAAGATAAATACATTATATAACGTAGATAAGGTGAATATGCTTGCAGAATTATTTCATAAACTTCAGTTATACAGAAATAAAGAAGATACAGAAATTGAGAACTGAGTTGAAAAAGGGTAAAAATACAGTGATTATTACCAAGGGAAAGAGATAGAGCTTCAATGTTAGTAAGTTGGGTAAGATGTGCTTTTCAAAAGATATAAAAGGGTTATAAAATGTGTATAATACAGGGAAGTAGGAGAAATTAGGGAGGATAAGTATAAGAGGAAGAAAACAATCATAATGAAAGAAAAGAAAAGTAAAAGTGCAGGGTGGAAAGATAAGAGTAAGGGAGGGGAGGAGGGGTGAAACTGCTAATGTACACTGAGAAGGTAGTGTAGTGAGAAGAAATACTCAGAAATGCAAATAATTTTCCAGACATGGTTTTATCCATCCTATATAGAGGTATAATAATGCCATTTTTATTATTGGGGTGTATCCTCTTAGCCTTCTAGTATCTCCATCAACCTTTATTGTTGCCCATGTACAATGTCTGCATATAATAACTCTTTCTTAGACTATATTCCAAAGATGCTGTTTTCTGTGGTCCTACATCAGGTAACCTACTCTTTTGTGGGTCTTTGCTAATTAGTTCTACATTGGACTTAAGCATTTAAGCTGACATACTTTGCACCATTATTTCAATTTCTTAACTGTCCCTGAAATATATTCTCTTTTTGGAGTACCAGCCAATCCACCCTGTTGCCTATAGAACTGAAAGCAGTCCTGCATTTTGCAACACAGTGCAGGCAGTAGTGTCCTGTGGGACAAACACAAACAATAGAAATGCCATGCAATTTTTAGGACAAACTATGCTGGTCTCATGTTGCAGGGGGTTAAAGTAGAGATCCAAATAAAATGGGATTGTTTGATGAACTATGCAATGGTGGACTAGTTAGAAAGGATTGGAGGTAGAGGGTGGTTGTTGTCAGCTGACCCATTCTGATAATTGTAATGATGATATCTAGTAGAGTTTGGGTGTCACACAGTACACATGGCAAGGACCTTGCCTGCTAACCAAGTAGCCTGCATTGTAGCCAGGAGATGCATGCATGAGTGGAAATGTATCCATATCAGTGGGTCTAATACTGCATGCAATAGTGCCCAAGAGGACTGCAAAAAGAAGTCAGTGGGTTAAAGTATATGCAGAACTTTGGTAAAGCACCAATGACATTGCCGTACCAGAACCTCTCTGTAGTTCACCAATATTTGGGTAGATGGGCTGCATTCATGCTTCCCTCCAGATGACCCCCTAGTCTCCTGGGTACACAGGACTCTTGGGACAAAGGGGCAAAAGTAATTTCAGTGACCTGGCTGATGATCATTTTATAACAGGAGAGGAAACAGACCAGGAAAACAATTCTGCCATTCCACTTATTGTTGAAGAAATCGACCACACTGCAGTCTGGTCTGAAATAATAAAATAGTACATGAAACTATAGAGACAAGAAACATCTTACAACATGGAGTCTTTAATTTGCTAAGCAAGTTTATGTAGGAACAAAAAAGTGTTGTTTCTACAAATGCAAAAATAGAAAACACCCATTCAGGCATCATGATTGTGGGCAAGGCCTGCAATACAAAATACCATGTTCTGTAAAAAATAAAAATAAAATAAAACAGCTATTATGCTAGTCAGGCATAGAATCGTAGATTAGAACTAAGTTAAATGCACTTTTGAACCATTTTAAGCCCAGCCAATTACCCCATGCAAGAATCAAACCCTGCGCTTTGTATCTGTAAGCACTTTAACCGTTAAACCAGCCTCCCACTCTGTTAGCTATTTAACACAATACGTTTTTCCTAGTCCTCAGTTATTGAACCTTCAGCTGTGTTTTAGTACTGTTGACAGATGTAATTACTGCAAAGAAAATATAATCCACTGCAAAGTTACATGGCCCCAGTGTCCTTGGCCAAAGAAATGTCTTTGTCCAAACTCATCATTCCCTGTCAGTGCATTCATAATACATATATTCTTTTCCACTGCCTAGTTAAGCCTTCATGTGATACTTTTCACACTACCATGATATTCCTTTTCTTATTTATTTTTAAAACTCTAGTTTTTAACTGAAAGAAATAAAAAGTGCAATTTTTTTCTGATTTTGAAGACAGCTTTTCATAAAAATCTTTAGCCATGCATTTAAAGGGGCATGTCTGTGTGCTTGATTCTGGTTACAATGTACCAGCTCAGTCTGAAGTACTTTTGTCTGTAAACTAGTATTGAGAGTTACGGTTCATCTGTCAAACTATGAGTAAGGTGGTGTAAACATATTTTCTACAGACAGACCACTCTCTGCAGCACTACTAATGATGCTGAGGTGCTGATTTTGAAACAATGTATGGATGCTAAGGTGCTGATTTTGAAACAATGTATGCCCCTAGGGAATGTATGTCACAATGTAACAATGCACACGATGTCAGTGTTTACTACTGGCGTTAATCATGCACATGATCTATTACAATACACACCATCGGAGGCACTGCTTTTCTGTAAGCTGTTGGCTGTCACTGCTATCAGTATTCTCAATCATATATTCCCTGCCTCCCCTCTCCTTTTCACTGGATTTGTGAATCCATTGCCATCACTATATTCACAGAATTGCCATTAAAACTTCATTTCTAGAGTCAAAGATTCAAAAGTGACAAAATAATGTAGATTTCCATTTAGCAACACAGTATGCATATATGAATTCCATACAAATTCCAAGAAAAAACTGCACTAAAAGAAAGATACCAGATAGTGACAACAATTAAAAGACAATTTCCAGACTTGTCAACTTCTATACATAAAGCTTTGTAAGCTTATAAAGTAAACTGCTTTGTGACGTGCATTTTCTATGTTTATGGTCCTAAAGGGATTACTATGGTTCAAAGAAAACTGCTTTTTTATGTGTCTTTTTGGAAAAAGACATATTGTCCTTAAAGAGACAAGTCATTAACAGCTACAACTCCTGCAGTAATAAATGCCATTGATGAAAATTGCTGATAACTAGTTATTAGTGCTTTTCAGTTATATTGTTAATTCTATATTTTGAAGTTACTATCAAATATAAAATTAAAAGTAAAGGTATGAGTTAGGAAGAAAGAATAAAACAATATAGTTAGAGACCAGAAGGCGCAGTAGAGCATCTCTGAATAATGGCATTGTATTTATTAGTGGAGTTTTACACATACCTTTTCTAACAAATGAAGGGAATTTTATTTAAAGTTAGTCTGTTGTCAGCCTTTCTGTATAACACACACGTTGGTTTATTAAATGAAGCACTTTTCGTCTGCAAGCATATACAGACTTCTTCAGACATTAAACTCTAATACCAAAGGAGCTTAAGTAATACTAAACTCATTGATTAAAACCATAATATCCAATCACGTAACAGCAACCTGATGACACATTAAAGTTAATTACCCTCATGGTAAGTTAAAGCAAAAATTCATTCACATACAGCAACAGTACTGGAATACAAAAGTTAAAACCTAGTCTCCCAACCATGCTAGAACTCAGATAAATGTTTAAAATGTTAAAGTAAATGCATATTACTAGTAAAATGTGATATATACATTTTCATGTTGCCATAAATGCAAAAATGCAACACCAAGGGAAACACATAGATAAATTATCTACACAAATTTTTAAGTTTTAAAAGGCTGCTAATAGAGCAGCTGTCATTCAATCCTGGTGTCATATATGCGTTTAATCTGATTTGCCAACGTAGTTCTGATGCTTCCAAAAATAAATGAATCGGAGCCCCCCTCTTATTCTCGGTTATCTGATCAATAACCATGAACTTAAAGTAATGATCATTGTGCTGGGTAATGTGTTTGGCAAGTGCGTCTAATTTACCTTTACTTATCGCATTGATGTTCGTGAATGCGCTCTTTAAATCTACGCCAATCTTGCCAACATAAAAACATGCACATTTTTGACATTGGGCAAGGTAGACCACCATCCTTGAATAACAAGTACACCTACAGTGTATGTCAAACCTAACATTATTGATTGTGAATCTGTTAGATTCACAAATGTGTCTACACTGATTACAGTTTTGGCATTTAAACATGCCAGGCGTTCGTGTAAAATTGCCATTAGGTTGTTCTAACAGGGCTTTCAAGTTCTTACCTCTCCTGTAAGTAAGACCAGGCTTGTCACCCACCTTGCCCAATACTACACCATTGGAACGGAAAATGTTCCAATTCTTAGTAATAATGTCCATGACAAAGTAACTATCACTACAATATGTCAAAATTAATCTGTTGTTAAAACAATTGTCCAGTCCTCTATTTTCAACCTGCGATGGTTCTACAGTACTACTATTGATCAGATAACCGAGAATAAGAGGGGGGCTCCGATTCATTTATTTTTGGAAGCATCAGAACTACGTTGGCAAATCAGATTAAATGCATATATGACAGCTGCTCTATTAGCAGCCTTTTAAAACTTAAAAATTTGTGTAGATAATTTATCTATGTGTTTCCCTTGGTGTTGCATTTTTGCATTTATGGCAACATGAAAATGTATATATCACATTTTACTAGTAATATGCATTTACTTTAACATTTTAAACATTTATCTGTGAGTTCTAGGATATTATGGTTTTAATCAATGAGTTTAGTATTACTTAAGCTCCTTTGGTATTAGAGTTTAATGTCTGAAGAAGTCTGTATATGCTTGCAGACGAAAAGCGCTTCATTTAATAAACCAGTGTGTCCTGTTACTGCCGGAGTTACTTGCCTTTTTCCACTGCTTGGATCCGTTTTTGTTTCTTAGTTTGTTTTTGGTATATTCAGTAGTTCATGGCTTCCGGTTCGTCAAGTAGTGATGATTTTTCACCAAATGCTGTACCAGCATTACTAAGGAGCTGCAATAGTGCCTCACCAGCACCAGTTATATCTTCCACGGCAGCCCAGGACAGCTTGTTTAACTCCTTATTTAACAGAATGGACTCGCTTTGTGCGAGACTTGAAAAACTTGACAGTCAGCAACAAGAAATGAAAAACCTGATTTTGCCTTCATTAAGCAACCTTAAAGTTACTTCGTTCCAACCAACGCCAGGGGGCGCTGTTCAACGTCAGGAGATGAGTTTCCTACCTTCTTCAATAAACGGACGTGATGTGCCAGAGGTCCGTGATGAAATTAGTGATTTGCCTTCCACTAACAACGGTATGCCTCTTTTAACTGTTCCTAATCCTCACCGGCTAAGTACGAGTATCACCAACGACAGTGAACATTCAACAGCAGGAGAATGTATACTATGTCCGGCTGTGCAAAACGACATGCAACAACAGTCAGCTTTGCAGCAGCACAACGTGAATCCTAACGCTCAGTCAACCAGTAATCTTCCAAATGGAGTTACTGTTCCACGACAACATAATGTGAACGCTAATGTTCAGTTTACTTGCAACCCACTAAACGGAACTCCAGTATTGGGGAACTGGTTAATGGAAGACTTTGTGTTTTCTAGACACAGGGACAACTCAGTGGATGCGAGGGTTACCAATCACGTTGAACATCAAGAGGTAAATAACAACTTACTACCAGATAAATTGAAATTACTTGATCGGCTACTTCTCAAAATTAAAAAATTTAAATTAGAAATTTCGTATTTCAAGGAATGTATTGAATGTAAGGTGATACCCAAGGGCCTGAGGCATTTTCAGTATCCAACAGGCCTAGTTCCTAATTCTGACTTTCATAATGATTTACTTAGTATGTTTGACCGACAAGGGTTAGAGTTACTACATTTAATGATAAAACATTATTCCTCTTGGGTTGTGCAGTTAACTTCAGAGATTACTGAGCTGGACAATTTTATCAAAACACACGATGAATTTTCTAGGTACAAATATGACTACAGTAGATGCTTTAGTAGCATCGACCAGTACCTAAATAAACTGAAGCAAAACAAAGTTAAAAAAACTAGAGCGTGATCTTAAGGCATATGAACAAGGGGTAGCGTACCCTCCCCCTGCTCATTCGCAAGTTTGGCAATTCAACACTACTAAGGATAATCATCCTATGGGTTTTGTTCCTACGGTGACACCTGAGAATAACATGGGTGATTTGGATACCTTTGGTGAATTACAACCTGAACCAGTTGTGAGGAGAAGTGAGAGGTTGCAGAATCGCAGGCTGCAGTCCAGCAATAACAATACTTCCTCATCGCATACTGGTCAGCAGCAGGTTTTTTATCATGCCAGCCACCAAGGGGCTATCCCAAAGAGAAGGAACAATTATATACCACCAAACAAGGGGTATCAACAGAAACGCAACCAACAGAGACCATAACCATCAGTCCAGTCAGCAAAAATGTCCTCACGTTTAACTCTGAGTTAGGACATGTGAATGCTGACAACAATGTTTCTTGCGTTTCTCCTCACACAAACTTGTTTTTTCCTTCAGTTATTAGTCCAGCGAATACTCCAGATAGGAGTCATGCTGCACTTACTCATCAGGATAAGAGACCAGTTATCTCCACTAATCATATAGGAGATTTTAAAATTTATAATTTTTCCTCTGTTCCAGTACCAAATGACCTAGCAGACTTCTTGTCAAAAGGACATACTTATGTCCCTCACCAAAAATTGGATCTTGTGGGGATTATTATTGACATTAAACTGTTTACCCGAAAGTTGAACTTCAACTTGTTGTTTGATCATAATACTGGGAATACTAACACTTATGATAGTTCTACTAGGGTCCCTAGTTTGTACAACCCCCCATTGCACCCTTTAATCCAATGTTTTGAAAACATGTGTGAACTTGATTTAAGGGATAGGAAGCGATATTCCTCTAACTTTGGAACCAACGTCAGGTACAAAGAAGAAATGTTACTGCTTGAATTTGTGAAGGCACATTGCTTACGCATTTGTAAACCTGACAAAGGTGGGGGAGCTGTAGTTTTTGATAGTGTTGACTACTTTGACAGAATGCTTGACTTACTTTCGAATGAAGCATATACTGTAAGTTCTAGGTCTGAAGTTAATTATGCGTACCGTAAAATTAAAAACCATTTAGATGAAATGTTTTTTGAAGGTAGACTAGAAGAAGGGCAACATAAATATCTTATAACCTTATTTCCGAGATTTCCTTGTCTTTTTGGGATCCCTAAGATCCACAAGGATCTTGAAAATCCTCCGATGCGGCTGTTAGTTGATGGAAGAAGTTCTCCAACTTATCCCTGTGCCAAACTGGTCGACACTATTTTGCAGAAATACTTGCAGGATGAAGTACAAATCTGCAAAGACTCATGTTCTTTCTTAGCAAAAGTAGGGGAGATTACCTTTAACACCCACTACAATTTCCTGACAATAGACGTCAAGGACCTTTATACGTGTATCCCCCTACAGATTGTGGCCGAGTGGGTAGCCCTATTCCTTAACAATAAAGGTGCCTCACCTGACGAAACCTCACTAGTTCTCGAACTCTTGGACATGATTTTATTTAACAACTACTTTATGTTGGGTGAGAACTTTTACCTCCAAAAAACAGGGGTGGCCATGGGGTCACCCTGTGGGGCCAGTTTGGCCAACATTGTAATGGCTCATTGGGAAAAGGAGAATGTTTTGAACAATCAAACAATCATGTCCAAGATTAGGTACTACACTCGCTACCTGGATGATATTTTTATATTACTAGAGGGTAATGAAGCGGATAGTAAAGAGGTTTTGGACTTATTTAACACATCCACCGACTTTTTATCTTTTACTTCCACCTTTGGGGTTAATGCCATTGCATATCTGGATATTTGGTTAGCAAAAAAAGAGGAGTTGAATAGTTATGTGGCCACAGTATACAGGAAGCCTACACACTCCAACTCATTCCTCCACTTCAGCAGCTGCCACCCCAATTACCAAAAAAAGTCGGTTGTTAAAGGCCAACTTGTCAGAGCTGCCCGGATGGTCAGTTTAGAGGATGATTTTCTAGATGAATGTAGAACTCTTATGAATATGTTTCTTAGTAGAGGGTACCCATTAGTCCTGCTTGAAAGTTTGGTAAAGGAGGTTACCACTAAGAGACAAAATGGTTTTTACCAACCTATTTTGAAAATTGCTTCAAATTTAGAGAGTTGTAGTACTGTAGAACCATCGCAGGTTGAAAATAGAGGACTGGACAATTGTTTTAACAACAGATTAATTTTGACATATTGTAGTGATAGTTACTTTGTCATGGACATTATTACTAAGAATTGGAACATTTTCCGTTCCAATGGTGTAGTATTGGGCAAGGTGGGTGACAAGCCTGGTGTTACTTACAGGAGAGGTAAGAACTTGAAAGCCCTGTTAGAACAACCTAATGGCAATTTTACGAGCATACTGGCATGTTTAAATGCCAAAACTGTAATCAGTGTAGACACATTTGTGAATCTAACAGATTCACAATCAATAATGTTAGGTTTGACATACACTGTAGGTGTACTTGTTATTCAAGGATGGTGGTCTACCTTGCCCAATGTCAAAAATGTGCATGTTTTTATGTTGGCAAGACAGAGCATAGATTTAAAGAGCGCATTTACGAACATCAATACGCAAAATGGCAAATCAGATTAAACGCATATATGACACCAGGATTGAATGACAGCTGCTCTATTAGCAGCCTTTTAAAACTTAAAAATTTGTGTAGATAATTTATCTATGTGTTTCCCTTGGTGTTGCATTTTTGCATTTATGGCAACATGAAAATGTATATATCACATTTTACTAGTAATATGCATTTACTTTAACATTTTAAACATTTATCTGTGAGTTCTAGCATGGTTGGGAGACTAGGTTTTAACTTTTGTATTCCAGTACTGTTGCTGTATGTGAATTTATTTTTGCTTTAACTTACCATGAGGGTAATTAACTTTAATGTGTCATCAGGTTGCTGTTACGTGATTGGATATTATGGTTTTAATCAATGAGTTTAGTATTACTTAAGCTCCTTTGGTATTAGAGTTTAATGTCTGAAGAAGTCTGTATATGCTTGCAGACGAAAAGCGCTTCATTTAATAAACCAGTGTGTCCTGTTACTGCCGGAGTTACTTGCCTTTTTCCACTGCTTGGATCCGTTTTTGTTTCTTAGTTTGTTTTTGGTATATTCAGTAACACACACGTTATTCATTTTGCTAGCATGTATAAAAGAAGAAAGGAAGACCAACAGAAAGATATGTTTAAGCCTGCAAGGCTGAGGGAATTATTGAAGCCATAATGAGATTTACGTGTATCATGCAATCTTATATAGTTTGCATTTTGTAAACAACACGAAAATAAATGTGAAAACAGAATGGGATGCGATGAATAGGCTGCTGGTTAGTGAACGAATATTCTCGATATCATTAATTTTTTTAAGAAAATTTTTATTAAAATATAAACAAGGAAAGGAAGAAATTCAACATCACATAAACAATATTATTACTTTTTAATGCCTTGATACATTAGTATTTTCAAGATGTCTGCTGAATACATATAACAGAGACATAATCATTATAATAATATTAAATATACTCTTATAGTTACACAATCACAAAATATCTTATATATTCAGGACAGCTAAAAATATTGTAAAATAAAATGTGTTTTCTAATGTGATGCCACTTCTGTTTAATCCAAGTGGTTTTAAAAAGAACAACCAAATCCTGTCTTAAATGTAAAGATCACTTCATACAGTGCTCTGAAACCAGGATGTTTTGTACAAGAGTAGTGTGTTTGCGCGTGTGTGTGTGTGTGTGTGTGTGTGTGTGTGTGTGTGTGTGTGCGCGCGCGTGTGCGCGCACAGATGTATGTTTGTGTGTGCATGTTTGTGAGGGTGTGGGTGTGTTTGCATTTGTGTGTATGTATGTGTTTTTTGTGACTGTGTGTGTGTGTGTGTGTGTGTGTGTGTGTGTGTGTGTGTGTGTGTGTGTGTGTGTGTGTGTGTGTGCCTGTTTGTGTGTGTGTGTGTGTGTGTGTGTGTGTGTGTGTGTGTGTGTGTGTGTGTGTGTGTGTGTGTGTGTGTGTGTGTGTGTGTGTGTGTGTGTGTATACTCTCTCTCTCTCTATATATATGTATATATATAGACAGAGATACATATTTACACACACACACACACACACACACACACGCACACACACACACACACACACACACACACACACACACACACACACACACAGGCAGTCACAAAAAACACATACATACACACAAATGCACACACACCCACACCCTCACAAACATGCACGGGAAAACATACATCTACACGCACGTGTGTGGCATCACATTAGAAAGCACATTTTATTTTACAATATTTTTAGCTGTCCTGAATATATAAGATATTTTGTGATTGTGTAACTATAAGAGTATATTTAATATTATTGAATCACTGATTATCCTGGTCGTACCACAATTAGGATTATGTGTTTTTTGGATTTATGTTATAAGGACAGGTCCTTTGTTTCTTTCTTTCTTCTCTGTCTTCATGACATAAAACTCTATGCGAATAAAACAAAAACAAAAAAAAAAGTGATTTCAGAAAGATAAGCCAAATTCAAAGAGAAAGTTGTCCAAGTTCTATTTTATTTTAATAACTACCTTTTAATTGTCAGTAAATATTATAGCCACAGTCAGTTCTAAGAAAATATCTCCTTTACTGACTTATGATCAAATTAATTACTACAATAGTGATACAGAGAATGAAAAAAAATCTCTGCCGCATAATACTAATGTGCATTATTCTGTGAAAGTATATGACCTTCTATTAAAAAAAGATAAAATAGTCCTAAGCCTGCTTTATTTTTATTTCACTACTTCTTAATACTTTACTTGGAAATCGCATACTAATCACAGAATGTCCTTGCATGCAAAATGAGATAATTTTTTTATAAGCAGAGTTTCTTTTGTTCTTTTTTTTTATTCAGAAAGTAAGTGCTCTTGTGATCTCGCCGTGCGACAAACACTGTTGGTGAGGCAGTAGATGACAGCATTTATTGACTTTTTGAGTGAGAGGAGGTTATCTGACCTATATCAAGGACATGATGACTCTAGACAGCAAATTAATGTGAACTTAATAAGCCAGATCTGACTTTAAATCTCTTGTAGACAATGCATTCCTTTTCTTGAAAGAAAGATCCTTTCAGCATTTGAATAAGAAACCATTTTAATGATTTTACACACTGTTGCAAGACACAGTTTGTTTGAACTTGTTTTAATTACCTCCTATTATTCACTCTAGAAAACAAGGAAGTGGTAATTATGTCTATCAGTGCTGGCCATGAGCATGCAAACAGCACGTTTTCTATTTTGTACAATAATATGGGGTATGCAAATTAGGTTCTTGCTTAAAGAGAATATTTATTGATTATATAATGAGTCTGTCTTATATGTCATCACCTAACAGGAAAGAGGTTGAATATCTCACACATGATCTGTTTTAGAATGTGCCTGCCTTAGAAAAACTGCACAAAGACCTAAATTACATTACAAAGATTAGGTTTTAATCTCTAATAAAAACATAATATAACTAAGATCTTAAGGTTTGTACTCCATCTTGGTTAGTCAAGCAAATGGGGACAAGGCGATGAAATACTGTGGATAATCACAAAACTAAAAGGTCAGCCTTTAGTTTCTTATGTTTATTGTTTTTCTGTACTGATTTCACTGGTAATATAGCATGTGCATTGATAAAATAATCACAAATGATTCCAAAAGCATTACTTTATCGATAGAGTGAGATGTACTTCAAAAAGCGAAGGAACAACTTGGTTTTCAGGGAATAAATAGAATATTTATTTGAATGTGCACTCTTAACACTGACATCAAATTTCTCAGTCAAAATACACCAAGATGCTCCTCTGGCCCTTCTAGACTTACCATCACCTGTAATGTTGAATTCTACCCCTGTTTGTTATCGTTTAACTTTACCATCCCTAAACTTGATTATTTTCAATTTTTGGTTAACAAATGACTGACGCTACCGTTTGATACATTACAATAATTTCCAAATTAACATTCTACATATTTGCTGTTATTTCTCTGAAAATATCCTTGCAGTATAGCTGACCTTCTGAATGGTCCACAATACTAAGGGTTTAAATGGATTTTGTTTCATCAGTAAAGAAGATGGAAAAAATATTTCTCTACCATGTGTTCTCTTTAAGCAAAATGGGAGTTTTCAGTTTTTACTAATACTTCCATTTCCAGTACTTGCACAAAGTCGCACATGCTTAGAAACACTAAATATGCTCCATGGTTTGGGCATTACAATTCATACCATTTGCAATCTCACCTGTGTACCTTATTTTACATCTAGATATTTCACCTTCTGCATTATACACACACACACACAAACACATGCACACACAACACAATCGCACGCACACACACACACACACACACACACACACACACACACACACACACACACACACACACACACACACACACACACACACAACACATGCACACTCACACACAAACACATGTACACACACAAACACATGTACACTCACATACGCGCACACAACACACACACGTGCACACACACACACACACAAACATGTACACACACGTGCGCACACACACACAAACACATGTACACTCACACACAAACACACATGCGCACACAACACACTCACGCACACACACACACACACACACACACACGTACACTCACACACACAAACACACACGTGCACACAGTACATACAGATACACACACACACACACACACACACACACACACACACACAGTCTTCAACTGCTTCTGAAACAGTTCTAAGAAAATAATAAAATGAGTCGTCTTTAAGACATTGAATCAGACATCAACCCATTTGCTCTCTCTCTATTGTTCTCTTACCTTTGTCACTCTCTTTTTGACAGTTTCTATAAATCACACTTGACACATACCTTACATGTTTCTCTTCACTGTTCTTTGCACCCCTAGTTCAAAATTGCTTTACTTTGAATTTTGTCCTAGGATTTTCATGCCGATCTCTTACAATAAACTGAAGTGTCCTTGTAATCTGTATCTCACCCACGAATCACTTGATTACTTTCCTTCCTTTAATACTTGAGACGGCAGGGTAGAAACTGACTTGAGACACTGTAAAGGAATCAAACACTATGAAATGAACACAGAAAAGCAGCAAAAAGTGCATGCCAAGTGCATATGAAGAGCATACCAAGCGCATACCAAGTGCATACCAAGTGCTTATCAAGTGCTTACCAAGTGCATACCAAGCGCATACCAAGCGCATACCAAGTGCATACCAAGCGCATACCAAGTGCATGCCAAGTGCATGCCAAGTGCATAACAAGCGCATACCAAGCGCATACCAAGTGCGTACCAAGTGCTTACCAAGTGCATACCAAGCGCTTACCAAGTGCGTACCAAGTGCTTACCAAGTGCGTACCAAGTGCTTACCAAGTGCATACCAAGCACATACCAAGGGCATACCAAGGGCATACTAAGTGCAGACTGAGTGCATATTGAGTGCATACCCATCACATATTCCAGGTGTATATACCAAGTGCATAATAAAGTGCATACCAAGTGCATATACCAAGTGCATACCAAGTGCCAGATTTATAACAGGAACACCGTATCGTACTCACCACTGCCTCAACCTAAATACCCTCGGCTGGCTAGAACTCCCCAACCTTCTCAAACTCAACCAACTTACTGAAGCTTTTAAAATAATCAACCATCCGGACAGAACCCCCTCTCTGAGCAATATCCTGACCTCCTACTCAAACCTAAAATCACTCAGGTCAGCTAATAGTGTTCAGGTACTTACCATTAAAGCTAATAACTCTGGAGGTGATGCTCTCTATGCCAATTCCATTGGAAAGCTATGGAACTCCCTACCCAATAGCCTAAGACTAATGACCTCGATTAATCAATTCAAAAATCACCTCAAAATATTTCTTAAGTCTCATTGGTCATGCCCATGTACTAAACCAGACTAGCCGCTGTAGTATACACCCTATCCCAGAGATCTCAACCTTCCCCCTCGGCTTCAACTTGTCGCCAACCTTAGTCTTATCTATATAATATTCTGATTGTTATTTTACAAATATGTTATACCAATGTCTTTTCCTGTGATATGTATGTTATGCTAGTCTATACCACTTGTAAATGTATCCTGTATTCTCTTATCTGTGGAGCTTTTATCCCCGGGCCTCTACTGAAAATGGACATGTATCCAGCTAGACTAGCCCGGTCAACAAATGTAAAATAAAATAAAATAAAATAAAATAAAGTGCTTACCAAGCGCATACCAAGTGCATACCAAGTGCATACCAAGTGCATACCAAGCGCGTACCAAGTGCTTACCAAGTGCATACCAAGTGCTTACCAAGTGCGTACCAAGTGCATACCAAGCACATACCAAGTGCGTACCAAGTGCATACCAAGCACATACCAAGTGTGTACCAAGTGCTTACCAAGCGCATACCAAGCGCATACCAAGCACATACCAAGTGCGTACCAAGTGCATACCAAGTGCTTATCAAGTGCTTACCAAGTGCATACCAAGCACATACCAAGCGCATACCAAGCGCATACCAAGCGCTTACCAAGTGCGTACCAAGTGTGTACCAAGTGCTTACCAAGTGCGTACCAAGTGCTTACCAAGTGCATACCAAGGGCATACCAAGGGCATACCAAGTGCATACTAAGTGCAGACCGAGTGCATATTGAGTGCATATCCAGCACATATTCCAGGTGTATATACCAAGTGCATAATAAAGTGCATACCAAATGCATATACCAAGTGCTTACCAAGCACATATCAAGTGCATACCAAGTGTTTACCAAGTGCGTACCAAGTGCTTACCAAGTGCTTACCAAGTGCGTACTAAGTGCATACCAAGCACATACCAAGTGCATACAAAGTGCATATCAAGCACATACTAAGTGCATTCCAAGCACATACCAAGTGTGTACCAAGTGCATCTCAAGCACATACCAAGTGCGTACCAAGTGCTTACCAAGCGCATACCAAGCGCATACCAAGTGCATACCAAGCGCATACCAAGTGCGTACCAAGTGCGTACCAAGTGCATACCAAGTGCATACCAAGCACATACCAAGGGCATACCAAGGGCAGACCGAGTGCATACTGAGTGCATACCCAGCACATATTCCAGGTGTATATACCAAGTGCATAATAAAGTGCATACCAAGTGCATATACCAAGTGCATACCAAGTGCTTACCAAGTGCATACCAAGCACGTACCAAGTGCGTACCAAGTCTTACCAAGTGCTTACCAAGCACATACCAAGTGCGTACCAAGTGCGTACCAAGTTCTTACCAAGTGCTTACCAAGTGCGTACCAAGTGCTTACCAATTGCTTACCAAGTGTGTACCAAGTGCATACCAAGCACATATGAAGAGCATACCAAGCACATACCAAGGGCATACCAAGTGCATACTAAGTGTAGACCGAGTGCATATTGAGTGCATACCCAGCACATATTCCAGGTGTATATACCAAGTGCATAATAAAATGCATACCAAGTGCATATACCAAGTGCATACCAAGCACATGCCAAGTGCATAACAATTGCATGCCAAGTGCATACCAAGCATGTACCAAGCACATATCAAGTGCATACAAAGTGTATACCAAGTGCATACCAAGTGCACATAACAACTGCATACCAAGCACGTACCAAGTGCATATACCAGGTGCATACCAAGTGCATGCCATGCACATACCAAGTGCATACCAAGTGCATATCAAGTGTATACCAAGTGCATAAGAAGTGCATAAGAAGTGTATACGAAGTGCATACCAAGAGCATACAAAGCGCATACCAAGTGCATACTGATTGCATACCAAGTGTGTTCCAAATGCATACCAAGCGCATGCCAAGTGCATACCAAGTGCATACCAAGTGCATACAAAGTGCATATCAAGCACATACCAAGTGCATATACCAAGTGCATATATCAAGCACATACCAAGTGTATACCAAGCGCATACCAAGTGCATGCCAAGCACATAGCAAGTGCACACCAAGTGCGCACCACTGAAAGGAATCCGAGAAAAGGTGGAGCAAGAAAAAAAACATAGCTGGATACAGTACTTTATGCAGTGTACTGTAATGTTCAGTCATGCTGCTCCATGCCAGGGATTCATTCAAGGATAAGATTGTGGCATTAGGTCACTGCAGCACAAATGAAAGTTTAAAATTTTACAGAGTAGAAAAGAGGGATGAAACCAGTGATCAGAGAATCCACCGGAGGTAGTTCAAAGAGCATATATATATATATATATATATATATATATATATATACATATATATACACAGGAAGACGAAACACAAAATAGGAGAGATGAAGACTAGGAAAATCAGCAGTTTAGATACTAACCAGTGAAGTGGAGATATGCAAAAAGCTGTTTCCATAAGAATAATGTGTTAAAACAAGTCATCAGAGGTATCCCAGGAGAGGTTATGCATGTGGTTAGAGGTATCCTAGGGGGAGGTCATGTATGTGCTCAGAGGTACACCAGAGGGAGATCATGCATGCCCTTAGACATATCCCAGGAAGAGGTCATGCATATGCTCAGAGGTATAAGCACATTTGCTGAATCTCCTGAATGGAGACAAGAGAGGGGAAAATGGCTGTACTGTGCCTCCTGTGGACTAAACCAAGAGACAGTGTAGTGCATTGCACCTCCCACTTGTGTGTCATTGCTGGGTGGGCCCGGGGTAGTGCTTAATAACATCAAACCCACACTGTCCCAATGCTTGACTTAGTGATGGCTTCTCCAATCAAACCTCACTCCAGTAATGGAGAACAATTGCATTGTTTCACCAAGAGGCATCTGACCAACAGTAGGTAGTGATAGCAAAGTGTCCCAACAAAGGTTGTCATTCAGACCTCAAGGCAAGTGTTTGGGCCTTTCAGTGATGTATACTCATGATCCACCAGCACTATTATCTAAGTGTTGCCTCCAATTTTAACTCCCCTTTCAAACAGTAACCTCCTGAATCAAAACTTCTACCCCTTTCAATGTACCACCTACTCCCAGCCAGCTTCTATAGACAACTCCCTCTAACTTAAAAAGGTACTACTGTAACCCCTGACCAGCTCCCTACACAACACATCAAGATTTATTTATCATTTCTTAACTGGGAAAGTCTGACTTGGAACAAGGCCAATTTTCAACAGAGGCCCGGGGAGAAATGCTCCAGATGCATGTCTTTATAATGTGGGAGTTAACCAGAGCACCTGGAGGAAACCCACATGAATGCAGGGAGGGCATGCAGACTCTGCACAGAAGACACCCCAGTCGAGAACCAAACTGGAGAACCTTTTGCTGTGAGGCAACAATGCTACCATTGCACCAGTCCGCCATCCAGATGTTGCTGTAAAACCATATTCACTTACTAAAAGAAAACTATGCATTCTGACTTTGGAAGAAGTACTTTATCATACACTTACATAATGGTAGTGCATCCACTGACCTCTCTAACTATAGAGTCATTGCTATTGTAACACCTCTGACTAATATCCTTGAAAAGTGTATCCATTCTCAGCTACTTAAATCCATTCACAGAATCTCCTTTATCCTCCTTTCTTCCACAACCCACGTAGCACTACTGTAGCTTTGCTTAGTTTTATCACACAGTTAACCTGAATAGTAACTTGTAACCTAGCATCTACCCTCTTCCTAGACTCACCAAGTGATTTTTGATACTGTCATCCACCAAAAGCGTCTACTCAAACTACCACATTAGTCCTCACAGATAGTGCCCTTCACTGGTTTCATAGTTACCTGGCAAATAGGCAACCGACTGTTAAATGGGAAAATAACTCCTCCTCCTTCCTTCCTGTATCCCTCAGTCTCAGAGATCAATCCTAGACCCCCTGCTGTTCAACGTATTCATAAATGATATGCATACTCCATCTTTGCATGCTACAGTAGTCCAATATACCAATGACTCTACACTTGTCTTTATAGCTAAAGATCTCCCTGCTCTCCAATAACAAACACAACAGTCCTTCTCTTTGACCGAAACTCAGCAAGAAAATTAACACTTCCTTGTCAATGCCAAGGCAACAAAACTAATATTATTTATCTCAAAACAATTCAACAAACAAAAACATGTATTCCTAAAACCTCAAAGGACAATATAAAAATCAAACAGATAACTAATATCAAAGTGCTATGCATTATCATGGAGAAATCAGACCACCACAATCTGCAAGTAGTAAAAAAAAAATAAAACTAACAAAAATGAGGTTGTTTCTACTGAGTAAAAGCTTTCTTCACAGATTCAGCTATGAAAAACAATGTCTGCATACTCCCAACCCTGCCATAAACCTCCTTAGTTCTAACTAGGCTATGCTCCACAGTAACCCTTAAACTTTAACAAAGTTACAATAATGCTGCCAAATTTGCCGCAAATCTACCCCCAAAGAGCACATTGTTACTGAGCAGTCAAAGTCCTAAACTAGTTTGAACTGTCTCATTCACTAAGGTGTGCTCAACTACTAGTAATTCCATGAACTACTTAATAAACCAGATCAGTGTCCAAGCCTTATACTACTCTGGCACCTATATACCCCTATTACAAATCTTTGATCTGGGGACTAAATGTTACTTACCATAACCAAATCCCAGAGTTGAGCAGGTGGTGCTCCTTACTCTAACTGTATCTTTAGGACGTTGCATTCTTTTTTCCGGTAGCATTGAGTCACATAGTAAATCTATTAATTCTTGTCAAATGTAACTCAGACACCATCTCAGGCATACTTGGCTGTGCTCCTGTGATACAACAGGTGAACACGATGCTTAGAGTGAGTTCTGGTAATCACCATGCACTGAACGTATATATCCGATTGAACCAATGTCCTTAACCATATGGCACTACATCCTGCGCTTCCTCTTCACTTGCTATGCAACGTCAGTCTCTCATTTCTCACATTTCTACTTACTGTATGTTTTTTTCATGTTTTTATAAACGTCATGTCTATTTTTTCAATATACTTGTAAATATCCTAAGTAACACTATACAATGTTTTTCTTGGCTGTATTATACCTTTATATTCTACATTGTTCTTTCATTTTTTTTCTGGAGATTTTCTCCTCAAGCCTTCAGTGAAAAGGGGCTTTAGATCTAGTTGACTACCCTGATTAACAAATACAATAAATAAATAAATAATTAAATAAATAAAAATAAACCCAACAGGAAATCCCAAAATTATACAGACAGGCACAGATGTAAAAATCCAAAATCGGTTTATTGTGTAAGCGCTTTCGTAACCAAGTACATTATACTACGTTGGTGAGCATGGCGCACATTATACTACTAAATAAAAATAAACATTTATCTTTCAGTTTAAGAGAATGTGTTACACATGGTTATTGCCAGAGGATCTATATGAAAATCAGAGTCATTATATCATTTGCATTCATCGACGATAATAGGTCTTTATACGCAACAAAAACAGACCAAGACTGTGACCAGACTCTCAGCATCTCAGCAAATTAAACAAAACAGAAAATGTCCACAGGTCAGCTTTATATTCCATGTCAATATTTAGCAGAGTTGTAGATCAGATTTAAGGGCATGGAGCTAGTAGATAAAATGCCTGAAGAACTAATAACATAAGTTGGAATACTGGCAAAAGGTGGCAGCAAAAAAATTTCAAATAATTTGAAAATTAAGAAGGCAGTATATGTGAAGTCTTTGGAAGTCCTTGAGGAAAGGAGAGAAAAAGGCAGTAGAGCTATGGAGCTAGAGAAAATATGTTACAAGTAATGCAGAGCTCTGCAGCAAGACGACATAATAAGATGCCTGTAAATGAGCATTGCAGAAAACTGGAAGAAGATACTAGCGGTTTCAGTTGCCCAAAAGTAGCATCTGATACTGGAAGAACAAAAAGTCTGGATTCATTTTGCAAAACTGACACTGCAATGCAACATAACGGTGAGGAGTACTAGAGTCTTGATTATGCCAGCCTTCAAATGAGATGGTAACGAGGTCCAATATGCTGGAGCTGATGGTGCCATGGGTGGGCTGATGGTACCATAGGTGGTGCGAACCACCCCAGAGTGTTTATTAAAAAGCAGAGGGTCAGTCTTCTGGAGTTCTGGCTAAATTTTCCCTATGCAATATAAATACCACCTTAGATCTCCCTCAAAACAAGGCCACAGGCCTACTGGGGTAGAATAACCCAGTCAACAAACATAAATTCATAAATAAATACTAGAATGGGAAATTACAATGTTCAGGGAAGCTTTCAGGTCAAAACAGCATGAAAAAAGATAAGAGAAGCAGATATTAATAAGAGTTGGCAGGAATATATAGAAATGCAACCCTAGCATCACTACTAAATATGACGGCATGTTCTTTGATCTAGAATTATTCATCCGCAGACTGATGTCAAACGGGGCTTTAAAATCCTCACTACAAGTTTAGAGGAAGTTCTGGAATTTCTGGCATATTGTTTAAAATCCTGAAAAGATATGCTGTTCCTGTTCAGAACTTGCCAGCAAATATGGAAAACATTGTAATGGCGCTTGACTGGAAAAGGTGAGATTTTGTTCCAATCCCCTCAAAAAGTGCAGGCGTAAAGAATACTCAAAGGAGTTGAGTCAAATTAAGATAGCAAAGGTAAGATAGATAAGACAAAATATATAACAAGGTAACACTACAATTTAGAGTCATATAAGAAATAGAAGAGTATCAGAAGTAAACATAATAATTAACGGCAGTAACATATAACAAGTAAAGGTGCAGGCAGTAAAAAGGCGCCATGAACTATGCAACGGCAGTAAAATATCCAGCCATTATACACTAGAACGAATAAATCAAACTGCTAACAGACACACTGGACAGGAGCAACAAAGAGAAGACAACTCGCAAGTCGGCACCAATTAGACAGATAATGAATAGCAGCAGTTATTCAAAAAAGATGAGATTAATAAAGCAATAATCAATAAATTCTCTCTGAATATTCAACATTATGACAGGAAAACAGCCAATGTATAGGTACTAGCTAAGTACTAAAATGGGATTCACTTAATAAGGCAACTGAGTAAGCATTACAGAATGAATGTACACATTTAGCTTGATTGCTAAGGCAATAGTCAAAGGCTTTAAGTATCAGATCCTCATTGAATTCAAGCATTAAAGTAAAAGCATTTATAATAGCACAGCCAATCTGTCATTAACCAAATGGAAAAAAGGTACTGATATTGACATAATCAAATACAAGGATGAAGAAATTGTTCTACTTGTTAAGAGTGCAGGCTGTTGTGCTGTGACCTCCGTAAGGCTTACACTGCCCAGTAGCACTGAGCAGGGTGCAACAAACTGCTGAACTGAACAAACTTTGCGTCGTTTAAACTCTGTAAGGCTCCATGCCTGAAGAAATCGGTCATTCAAAGTCAAGCAAACATCCTACAAAGTCAACCAATGAAAATAAGGTACTTGGATCCTTCAAGGAGCATAAGGTCCAGGAGCTGTGGCAGGTATACCTTCCAACGTCTTTGCTCCAGCATTTTAGACAAAAACCCCAAAATAATGGGAAAACAAAAGCACAAAATCCGAGACATCTGATTGTTTTTATTAGTGCTCTAATTCACTTAAAATGTTAATAGAACAGGTTTTTGTTCCAACCTGCATTTTGTGAACAGTAGAAAGACTGAAACTCTAATGGCTGCCATCATTTACTGACTGCAATCCTCAGGGATTTACCCGAAAATCCAAAATGTTATGAGGAAAACAGCAAAAGCAAGGAGATTTCAGCACTCAGACGTCTCTGTTTACAAGTCTGGTAGGCTGCAGGTTTGCTCTTAATAAGCCATTAAAGTCATCGTGCTGTGCTGAATCTGTCAGAACCCAGATGAAAAAGAACTCTGTCGTCTTCCCCTTCTTCTCTGTAGTCTCCTGTCTTCTTGCCCTTCTTCTCTGTAGTCTCCTGTCTTCTTGCCCTTCTTCTCTGTAGTCTCCTGTCGTCTTGCCCTTCTTCTCTGTAGTCTCCTGTCGTCTTGCCCTTCTTCTCTGTAGTCTCCTGTCTTCCCCTTCTTCTCTGTAGTCTCCTGTCTTCCCCTTCTTCTCTGTAGTCTCCTGTCGTCTTGCCCTTCTTCTCTGTAGTCTCCTGTCTTCTTGCCCTTCTTCTCTGTAGTCTCCTGTCGTCTTGCCCTTCTTCTCTGTAGTCTCCTGTCGTCTTGGCCTTCTTCTCTGTAGTCTCCTGTCGTCTTGCCCTTCTTCTCTGTAGTCTCCTGTCGTCTTGGCCTTCTTCTCTGTAGTCTCCTGTCGTCTTCCCCTTCTTCTCTGTAGTCTCCTGTCTTCTCGTTTGTATGTTAGATCATAAGTTAGTAACTAAGCATTACAGAGCATTGAATTGAGCAAATATCTTGATATTTAAAGATTGTTAGGCTACACTCCTGCAGAAGCTGACCAATCAGAATTAAACCTCTATTATTGTAGAGACCTGCCAACCAAAAGCAGGCTCTAAAATCCTGTATGAAACCTCAGCTCAGGTAGTTGGCATCTGGAAGCCTCTACTCTCCCCGAAGGCTACTGTACTGCATACGTTATCCTAGAAAGTCAATGAAGTCATTTTATTCCAATGAATCATTCAGACCTCAAGACAAAAAGGGGATCTGTGGACTTTGTCCCCTTTTTCTCTGAAGTCTGTTGGTCTCTTCTTCAGGTTTTGCACTAGAGAGATGCCAGTCAGGCAACAAGAAAAAGTTATCCACGTCTAAAGTTCCCAGATTAATACAACAAACCCATAAAAAATCATTATACAGACCGAGAAACTAGGTGCGTAGGTCATTATTCTTATTATTCCAAATGATGTTAGTGATTTTAGGTATAGAGTTCTCAGTGTGAGAAAATTTAATGAAGTGAAATCAAGTTTGATACCATTAATCAACAGCAAAGAGCAAGAATGCCTTAAACAAGATCTTTGCCTAACATTCTTTGAAATTATCTTGCATTTGATAGTGTGAAATCTATGCAAACTTGAAACAATCAGGGCTACTGTTGAGCCACGCAAGGTGTCTCCTTGTGCTTTTGATCTACATTGTCCAGTGCAGTGAGAAAAAGCGATAGTGAATCGGTGTCTATTACAAATGATAAGGACATTAAAAAATGCACCTATGTCACAATCATAGTGATTCAGGTTATCAGTGGAGACTGGTGGTGCAATGGAGGTCAAGACTGAAGTACTAAAGCCCTGGGGGACAGAGTTGAGAGGACATTTTGGAGGTAGCGGTATCATAAGAAGCAGCATTGCTGGCTAAATGTTTTGTGAGCAAGTTGGAACAACACATGCAGCAACAAGAATTTGAGATAAATTAAACAATGTACTGAAGCTATACAAGCAAAATGCTGGGTATGGAGTGTCAAGGTCTCAAAGAGAACAACTGCATAACAAGTTTACCTGAAGGTGCAGAAAGAAAGAATCCAGTTCCACTCATGGAATAAAGGATCAAAGTAACAATGGAGGAAATTCCCTACCTAACCTTCAAGTGGACATGGAGTCAGTGAAGGAATGGGAGGCTGTGGCACCTGATGGTTTAACTAAACAATTTAAGGAGTAAGGAATGCTTGGCATAGCTGTGGGTGCATAGAAACATTTTTTTCTATGGTTGGAATGTATATTAAAATATTGGAGTATTTTTTTCATCAAATACTTATGCGAGGTAAAAGCGACTCATGCCAGTGCAATTTAACATGTGAAAGAAAGGGGCAGCAATATGGAGGACATACTATGCCTCCATAAGAATCATCTAGAAAGGCTGCTACACTATCAGAGGTGATACATAGTTCATTAAAATACTAGGAAATGTGGAAATGGTGTCTGCCTTCAAGGGCAATGGATTCCTAAATAATCCAACAGGATGTGTGACAGGTGCAGCATGCACTCAGATGGTTGTGTGCAGGCAGTAAGAAGTAGTGCTGGCAGTGATGGATCTGACTCCTGAGGGTGGGTGAGGGTGTGGCCCTGGGCTACCTACACAACAGTGATTCATAATGAAAAAATGGTGAAATGCAAAAAGAAGGTAAGGTACAAAACAACTGAACTATGAGAAGAGGAAACAGACATATGAAGCATGTAGGCAGTGCTTTAGCAGGGGATAAGGATGATAGAGTCCCTAGACTATTTATTTATTTATTGCCATTTGTTAACTGGGCTAGTCCAACTGATCCAGGTGCCCATTTTCAGTGGAGATCTGAGGAGAAACGCTCCAGATACAGTTCACAATATCAAAAACAGATATCTATTTACAATGGTAAAATATCAAGACATACACAGAAAATAAGAATCACAGTTTTACAGAGTTGTGTACATAGGTTCATAGGTTCATAGGTGTGTACTAGGCTAATGGCCCTGGGGCCTTTACAAGCCTAGCCATAGGATTACCCTGGCATAGTGCCACCCGACACTTCCCAGTGTCTCTGTCAAGTAGAGACACTGTTGTTATCCCACGGGTGAATTTTCTGTTTCCCATCCAATCATCAAGATTTCTCTTGAAGAGGGTCAGCGAGGTGCTCTGCTTGACATGTATGGGAAGTCTGTTCCATAGTATGGGCAGTCTCTGGGTTATGAACCTGTCCCTCCAACATGTTCTGTTGACAGTGGTAATGAGGTTGAGGTCTCTGGAGCATGTGGTGCGGAGGGATTGGTATTTCTTTAGATGTAGCATTTCTAACAGAGCTGGGTCAGCCATGGCTTTGTAAGCCCAGCAGAGATTGCCTTTTAATAGGAGATATGAGACAGAGAATAGTTTTAGTTTTTTGAGTCTGTCCATATTGGACAAGTGTTTAAGGCCTTGGATCCTCTTTGTGAGGTACTTTTGTGACCTCTCCAATTGTTGCAGGTATCTAGTGAGGTACATGCCAGGTGGGGCATTGTACTCGATGATTGGCCTAATGAGGGAAAAGTAGAGGGAGACAATGACCTCTTTCTTCTTGGATGCAAAACCCTTAGTAATGAGATGTGTCACATAGAAGGACTTTCTGACCACAGTGGCAATGCAGTGATCAAAAGACAGGTTGCTGTCAACCTGTGTTCCCAGATCTCTTATAACATCTTCTGTGTTCAGTGGAGTACCATCATTGTGGTAATTCATGGGAACTGGGTTTTTCCCAAAGGGGATGACTACACATTTTTTGGCATTGAGCTTAAGGCCATGGTTCTGACACCAGTCGTTGGTCACAGTGAGGCCTTTCTGTAGGATGTCAACATCACTTGGGGAGTTAATAATAGCTCCCAGCTTGCAATCATCTGTGCATTAGTATAGAACAGCAATAAAAGGTTTATATGCAGGAATATATACAGGTCTCATCAGTAACTCCATGTACATCAGTATTTACAAGAAACAAGTTGTAGGTCTACAGTAATAGATGTACTGAGAGGCAAATAGAAAATGTGATATCTGCATAGAGTCAGGAGGTAGAATTAAGAGGACAACAGTGAGATGTCAAGTAGGAGTTTGACAAGGACAGGTCCAGCTGTTTAATAGGTAGTTTTTAAGTTTGAGTATGAATTGGGCTTTATGGGGGATACTTCTTATATTATAGCAGAGGGCATTCCAGGTATGAGCTACAGAGAACTTATAAAGGGCTCTACCTATATTTTCAGTGGGTTTGTAGATGTTGAGAAGATTTTTGTTAGACGTGTGAAATTGGTCATAGGGGTTATAAAGTGACACTAGGTTTGAGATGGAGGGATAGGAAGTGGGGTTATAGAGTGATGCTAGGTTTGGGATGGAGGGACAGGAAGTGGGGTTATAGAGTATAGTGTGTCTGTAATATAGTTGTGGAAGAAGAAGAAGCTGTTTTTGGAATTCAGGCCAAAGTAAAGACTTAAGAGCGAGGCCGTGGTGTGATTTATATGTTTGATTGGAGACAAATCTAGCTATTGTGTGGTAAGTTTCCTCTAATTTGGAGAGGATCAATGACTGAAGGTTAGTGAGGACTGGAGCTGCATACATAAGACAATGTAAGAGGAGAGATTAGGATTTGATGGGGGTAAGAGTAGTTTATGATTACGGTACTGAAGTCCAAGTTTTTGGTTGGTTTTCTTTATACACATTGATCAATGTGCATGTCAAACATTAGTTCATCATTGATAGTTACACCAAATAATTTAGTATAGGGTTCAGGTGTGATGGTAGCATTGTTAAGTGAGGTAATAGAGAAGGAGGATTTAAAATGTAGCTTTTGTTTTTTTGGATTTAATTTTAGTTGACTATCATTGAGCCAGGTTTCAATAAAGGTGAAGGTGTATTGGGTGTGTACAAGGAGTTCTGGGATGCTGTGGGCAGTGGTGATAAGGGGTGAATCACTGGCATATTGTAAGTGTAGAGAGGTTAGTACCATTGTGTAGTGCTTTTGTTAAGATATTGAACAAGAGGAGTCCCAAGATGGAACCTTGAGGAACGCCAGTGTTGATGGGTAGAAATTGGGAGGTGGCCATTTGCCAGTATATATATTGTTGTCTGTTTTGTAAGTAACTAGAACTGGTTTATAGAGGTGGTAGACAGGTGGAAATCAGATATTGGATATCATTTTGGGGTGAGAGACTGTATTGAAGGCCTATGAAAGACCAAGGAACAGACAGGAAACTAGGTGGTTATTATCCTGGGCTTTTGCTACAGTTTGGGTGAAAGAGAGAAGTGCAGTAGATGTGCTGTGGTGGGGTCTAAATCCATGTTGGGTGGGAGTTAAGAGATTGTTGTCCAACAAATGTTTGAGTAGTTGGGTGTGGACACATTTCTCAAGAATCTTGGAAAGTGGAGAGAAAATGGCAATGAGACGATAGTTTTATGAGTCTGTGGAGGTACCTCCTTTATGGTGAGGGATTGTAAAAAAGGATTTCCAGATGTCAGGGACAATGGCTTCAGTAATAGAGTGATTTATAAGGATAGACATAGGATAAGCAATTGAACTGGCAGTGATTTTAAGGAATGGGGGGTAATTTATTGACTGAGAGAGAACAAGCTTTGAGTTTATTCAGTTGTGGTTTGATGAATGCAGTGGGAACAGGGTGAAAGGAGAAAGTAATGGGGGAAGAGGGACTGGGAGGTGATGGTAGAGAAGAGGCAGTGGGACTTTGTTGTGTTAGTTTTTGAATTGATTCTATGAAGTGTTTGTTTAAAAGTGCTGCAGTCTCTGTGGCTGTGTTGAGAGGGAAGTGGTTGAGGGTTGGTGGTTTGCCGGGATATAGGATTCTATTAACTGTATTCCAAACTTTCTTAGGATTGTTATGTGGGCTACTTTAGCTGGAGTTAAAGAATTATTTTTTTTTGTCTTTAATGACCAGTTTTTTACACAAGTTCCTAAGTTATTTGTAAATTTGGAGTAGATGAGGGGTTTTGTTTTTGATCCAAGTTTTCCAGGCAATATCCCTCTGATGCATAATAGAGCATATTTGCTTAATGAGCGAGAGGGCATAGTTTAATTTTCCCCTTATTTTTCTGGTTGGAGCCATAGAGTTCAGAACATCAAGGAATGTCTTGTTGAAAGTAGCTACAGAATCATTAAGGGGGAGGTTATGAAGGAAGGTCCAGTTGATGTCGGACAGTGTAGAGTTGAACTTAATGTGATCAGATATCATTAGATTGCGGCATTCTCTGTAAAGTGTTGTTTGGGAGAGTGTTTAGAATTTCTATTAATATAGGTAGAGGAATGGTCACTAAGTGAGTTAGGAAGGATGCCAGGGCTATGATAGATACTGGGGTTGGAAGTAAGGATCCAATCTATTATGGAACTGGTAGTAGAGCTTTTGTTGGTCCTGGTAAGGGAGGATATAAGTTGGCGCCAACCATATAGACTGAGGCTGTGAGTTGAGGAAGAGTGCAATAGTGAAATCCAAACAATGTTGATGTCACCAAGTATAATAGTTTTGTAGGGAGCATGTTAGGTTAGCCAGGAGACAAAATTTTCTAAAATAGGGATGTTGTCACCTGGGGGGATATAAATGGATGCAATGGCAAATTTCTTTTGTGGGCTGAGATGGCAGTTTACAACTAGGATTTCAGCAGGGGCAAAGCTGGGTAAGGAAGTAGGGAGTGGAGAAAGAAATAGTTGGTCCACCTCTCTTGTTTGTTCTATTAGCATGATAGATGTTATATCCTGGGGGTAGAACTTTGGCGGTGGAGATGTGGGGTTTTAAAATATGTTTCTGACAGGGTAAGGATGTCAGAAGAGTTTAGATGGATCTTGGCATACAGTGCTGGGATTTTGCTTACAATATTTTAGATATTTAGTGAGAAAATAGAGATTTAGATGGAGGAGAATGAGATTGGCCTAGTGTGTAGGGGGGGGGGGGGCTAGGGGGTGATTGCTTGAGAGAGGTGGATGATATAGGCCCTGGGTTGGGGTGGATATCCCTATCAAGGAGTGGTGAATGAAGGTGGTTGTCCCTGTCCAGGAATAGAGAATCAAGGAAACCACGTACTGAGAGGAGCAGATTAAGAGTTAGGGAGCTCGATGTGTTATAAAGTTGGACAAAGACACATTAGGGTCAGGTTTTACTGTAAAGAGGTTGGAGGCAGAGATTGGAAATAGTTATTGGGAGATGAGAAATGTGGGTGGGTTACTGAATGAGCCATAACTGTGAGAGATGGTAGGTGTTGGTGTTGGAAAATTCAGAGATGTTGACAGTGATAGGATGAGGGGGATAGTAAGGTAAACGGGTGACATACTGAGGGAATTATAAGGTGACTGAGTGTTACAGGGAGTATGTTATCTTTGAGATGGGAATCATTAGAAAAAGTGAAGATGTTTTAAAAGAGGAGAAGTAAGTAATATGCAGAGAAGGACTAAGAGAGTGGTAAGGGAGATAGTATAGTATGTGAGAAGTTTAAGAAAAGGAGAAAGGTAGTTGAGTGGGAGGGAATTAGGTGAGGGGGAGGAAGAGGTAGGTTGAAGGGGAGGCATCTAACAGGTTGGTTGTTGGGGACTGGCTAATTGGAAGGGGGGGTGTAGAAAGTATAAATCTAGTCAGTGTAGGGGTGGGTGGGAATGGGGTAGAGTAGGGGAGTGGAGAGAGCCCGAGCATAGTGAGGGCGAATAGAGTGGGTTGACCCAGTTAGAAGAAGGGTTAGAAGAAGCACAAAGAAAAACAATCAATAAGGTATGTCTGTGGACAGATATGTCAGAGAGCCAGAATGCAGGGTGAAAGGGGGAAAAAATTATGGGGATTAGGGCTGGTGAAAGTTGGTAGAAAGGTGCTGTGTACCTGTAAGAAGTATGGCCGTAGGTAAAGGTAAGTCACTGTCTTGGCTTGGAGGGCAAGTGCAACGCATACACTACTTGGATATGTTGGGTGTGCTAAACTATATGTAAAAACAGCTGAATACTGCATGCAGTTAACAGGGCATGCACCAGCAGAGAATGTTCTTCTTCTTCTTATTTCAGCTTTTGCAGAGAATAAAAAAAAAAATAGACAAATTTATAATAACAGCTGCAGGAGTTTCAACAGTAGAAGGATTAGGTTTTCATAGACACCACTGTCATCTAGTAGCAGAATAGGTCTTTTAAGTGTGGAGCAATAAAAAATTAATGTAAAAAACAAGCTGGCAAGGGAAAGCAGATAAAAGTGAAGCAGACTGGAGGGGGAGCAAGGGCATCCGCAGGCAGGTGTAAGGGTGTGCTGGAACCAGCTGGCTAAGAAAATAACTTTATTTTAATTACAAAGAAAAAAAACAAAAAACCTTCTTTTTTTTTTTTTTTTAAGGGTGTTCCTCTTTAAGAATGCCCTTTGCATCCTGTCCAGTCGCACAGATGTAACAGGTGTTTGCGACCTGTTTTCGTCTTCTGTGTCTGTGCGACCGATGGTTTACATCTTCGTCTTTCACACGCCTACCGGGAATTTGAATTCCAGAGGACGTTTGGACTGCAGATGCACCAGACAAATGTAGAAGTGAGAGGTAGGTGTGTGACAATTACCATCTTCAACAGTGCTTGTTCACTGTATATCTTTAAAGTGTAATTGGTGCTGTCGCCTGCTCAGTCCTGTATGAATGTTTAAAGCATTTTAGCAAGATGTGAAATTATAGTCTATAAGGTACCTAGATTTGCATTTTATACCAACTATAGGTTCATGGCTTTAGGGGAAAGAACAAAATGTGGCTAGGAATGTCTTCCATTAGTGTTGTATTCACATCGATTGGCATATCAATGTTGGTTGCATGAAGATCATGTATTTGGTCTGTAACAGTTAACATTTAAAGGCAAATTACAATCAGCAAGTTCCACTCTGCAGTACCCAAAAGTCTGTCTAATAAAACTAGCTAAAGCTTAAATGAATGCCATTTTTTTCATGGTGTTAATTTCAGTAGTGCAGTAGTTTGTTTAACATCATTTTCTGTGAATAAGCACTGACTCTTGTATCATAATGTTTAACTCTACAAGACCCATCATTACATTTACCAGGTTATACCAGCTCAGCTTACTTTTTTTAGTTGGTATCGGTGTTTAAAAAGAAAACTTCAGCACTAATAAAATACTGAGTTCAAGTACCATAGCATGGGAATTTATGCACTAAACATGCTGTGGTGCATTACAGAATGAATGATGGTGCATTACAGAATGAATGATGGAGCATTACAGAATGAATGATGGTGCAGAGTGTTTTTATTAATATTGCACACAGTTATTACTAAGTGTTTCATCGTATGTTTTCTTAGTCATTAGTGTTTGAGTGGTGAACCTTTAAGGGAACGTATTTGGTCCAGGTTTTACAGGCACAAGACCACCCTCTATTCCCATTAATTGATCAAGCGGTCAATTGTACACAGAAGTTAGCCTCTAGGATGAGAGTAACTCTAGGTAATAACCTGTTTTGTTAAAGTTTTTGAATAAAATTCCATGAAAATTTAGTTTACTGGTTGTAGATGAGCATGTGGGCTGCATTTATCTTTGGATTGAAATTATAAAGCCTTTTACTGGATCATTAGTAGCTTTACTTTAAATACTTTTATTTAAAATGAAGGAGGATCTGTCATTCTGTGATGAAGTCTCAAAAATTTAAAGCTTAATCTCACCCTCTCTTGCCTTAGTTTTATTCTTCCCTTTGCAGGTTTAGTATTTAATTCTGACATAAATGAAACTGTTAGTTCTTGTCATCACACTTTTCTAGTGACTTGAGAAAAGTGTCCCATGTTAGTAGACTGATGCTGACTAATTGCGTGCATACTTGAAGTCAGAATTTTTATACAGTCTGTTGTTGGAAGGATTTATTTTATTATTTTTACTTTGTTTGCTAGTATTTGATATCTAACCTTTGTGCAGGAAGACTTACCTTGTGTTGGACCTTTTTGTCTCAGACTGCTAAAGTGTTTGTTTTCCTGTGTATGGGAAGAATGAAGTTAAGACGGTTAAGACCTGGGAGAAGGATGGTATCTAATTCCTTAGTATATGATTCATAATGTATACAGGTTATTAATATTCATTAATTATTGATGTATATTTTAGTTTATTCTTTGAATATATTTGACTTGTTTCATTTTGACAAAAAATGTACAGACATGAATTGAGTTAATCAACATTTAAATCAGTGTTGCGCGGTATCATAAGCTATAGGGGTTATTCCTTACCTGGGATATAACCACCATCCACCTTTAAGAGGGTCACAGCTTTCTTGCTGACAGTGCTTTATATATGTGGGCTTTGTTAAACTGATTGTTAGCTAACAATCTTTTCAAGGCTCTGAAGATAATTCCTTTAATGGGAAATAACTTCATTTATGTCATTTTGCAGTAAAAAAAATTTTTTTGTGGGAATTTGATTAATTTTAAGCTACAAAATGATTTTTGTGGGACTGTCATGTTTCTGAACGGATTTTTATTTGCGTAATGCTTGTGTGGGAGGAAAAGGGTGTGTACAAATATTTTTATTGATGTATTCTGTCTCTGTGTAGTGTGTGTGTGTGCGCATGTGTGTGTGTGTGTGTGTGTGTGTGTGTGTGTGTGTGCACGTGTGTGTGTGGGCAGGTAGGATTTCTTTCTTCTAGGACTGTAAAAGTTTTACTTCAGAACCTTGATGTTCCTGACCAAGGGTTTACTGACTCATTCAGGTTTTGTAGTCTCCTTGTGAGACTTCTTTCCCATATTGAACACTAAACAATTGTCTGTCTCCGTGGTTCTTGCTACTCCTGTCCGCAAGAAGAAGAAAGTTAAGAAGCCCTTGGGTGCCTGTCTCCATCACTGCCTCAGTCATTGGTGAGTGACTCTTTTGTGGCCAAAGCTGTTTCCTTGGACCATCCATCTTTTGCCTTCTGGTTCCTCTGGGTGCAGCTCTTCAGGAAGCCATTAATGACTGGGAGGTTGACATGTTCCCTGCAGCTATAGGGTTTATTCACTGGGCAAGGAAAAACACTTTGGTTGATCTTCTGGGTATGAGTGGTTGAAGGTATACTGCTTAGATGGGGTAAGGTACCTGATTCCCAGGCTAGTTCTCTTATCATGAGTCAGTCCCTTTTCAGGGATTTCCCTAGGAAGAAAAAACAGAAACTTAAAAATGTCTTCTCCTGTGTCTGTTGTTGGGTCAGGTCTACTAATAGCACCATTTAAAAGAGGGAAAAACTTGGCTAAGCTTGTAAGGGCCTCAGGGCCATTAGCCTAGTAACCTCTTATGATCCTGTGAAGCTTGGCTATAAAAAGTCTGCTGTCTAAAGATTGTGAAGATGCAGCCTGCACTTACAGACATTCCACTGGCCTAGACAGAGCGAGAGAGAGAGTTTTTCTTTTTTTTTCTTTTACGAACAATATGGCTCCTTGTTTGCATATATGTCTATGAGATCTTGCATGTTAAAGGACAAAATAAACAATAAGTGATATAAATCCTTGGAAGTATGACAGTGTTTAGGAAGTAATGTATGTATTGTGCTATTTTCTTTTCTTAAAAATGTTTATTGGTTGTGGAAAACTTTCATACCTCACAATTCAGATTTTTGCCTCATATTTTCAGTTTGTTTCTCATAAAATTGTGTTTTTTTGGCAGATCATTGAAGACTGAAGTCAGAAAATAATGGCAGGCATTTGAGTTTGACTTCATATCCTCAGAAAATGCATACTAACTCAAACTTTGTTGTTCTATGCACTTTCTAAGGGGGTCGGGGGATGTATGTGTGTGTCACACCTGTCAACTGTACAGATTTCCACAGAATGCCCAGACTTTTGCCTTACATTTTTTTCTGTTCCTCATAAAAATTCATTTTTTTTACATACCACTGGGATGAGCTAAGGATTAAAGCTACTAAATAATGACATGTATTTGATTTTCAGACTTCATATCTTGTAGAAAATGCATTCTAACACAAATCCTGTTATTCTAGCAACTTTCTAAATGTGGCCCTAGTTTTGGGCCTTTGTCCCCAACATTATAACAGGCTTTGTCCAGATTTTTTGTGCTAAGAGATTGAGAGGTACTCTGTGTGTGTGTGTGTGTGTGTGTGTGTGTGTGTGTGTGTGTGTGTGTGTGTGTGTGTGTGTGTGTGTGTGTGTGTGTGTGTGTGTGTGCGTGTGTGCGTGTGTGCGTGTGTGTGTGTGTGCGTGTGTGTGTGTGTGTTATATATTTAATATAAGAGGGGGTAGCATACCCCTCAGCTGTCCAGGTTTTTGCAGAATGTCCATTATTTTGCCCCATATTCCTCCTGAGCTTTTCTCCCCGGGCCTCCACTGAAAAATGGATTTTGCACAGATGGACTATCCTGGTTAACAAATGCCAAATAAATGAAAAGGATTGAAGTTGCTAAATAATAACACGCATTTGAGTTTTAGATGTCATATCCTTTAGAAAAATGCATACTAACACAAATCCTGTTATTCTACAATTATTACGTTCATGAGAGCAATATTTATAATCCGTCTCTATTTATTTTAGGCTTTGTCCAGATTTCTTGCACTAAGAGGTTGAGGTGTGCATGTGTGAGAGTGAAATGCCCTATTCAGAGTTAGCAGTTGGAATTTATTTTCACGTACATTTTCAAGGAATTGTGAGCTTCAAGGGAAGAGACGTTTACTGTTGTTCATGGTAAGTCTGCTTAAAATGTGCAACTGTTTTGTGGTATAGCATTTTAAAGCAGTGTTAGTAGCACAGCAGGTAGCATACTTGCATGTTGATGTAGAGGGCTGTAGGTTCTACTCCCACAGCATGTAGATTTGTATTTTAAGAGGGTGGGGTGCTGCAGTCCTGAGTATGTCCTCCTTTGGATGAGATGCCTAGTAACTATGAAGCTGTTTTCAGCTTGCCACCCATTCCCTATTGCAATATACAAACTTACCATGTTTTTAATGTAACATATGCAATTTATTCTTCAAGGGCAGCAGGCACTGAATTTGTAGGTGAAACTACTATTATGTCTTTATTGTACCAGGGGGGGGGGGGGGTCTAGGTGGTAATTCATTGAAATCTCCCCCTCCCCATTCTCTCCCCGTTCCTCTGAAAATTTGCTCCTTGTATATTATTTTTATTTAATAATCTCTCGGATCTACGTAGAGGAGGATAGTCCCTATCATAATTGTATGCTTCATCTACAGGTGGGTTGTTGTTTCTTTCATTGTCCACCATAGGTGTTTCATAATTATATCTGTTAAAACTAAAGCTAGTGTAACGAGGTTTGGGATAATTTTATTTTTAATAATAATCCTTAATTACCTTTCTAGTTTATTCATTTTCCTGTCAATTAAATCACCACATTTTTTGTCAATTTCATCTCTTATCCCAAAGTATTTTGTTTTTTCATCCTCTATAGTAAACATCAAGTCTTCTTTAATTTGCTGATCTAATACTTCAATTTCTTTATGAAGTAGTTCCTGGCACTTTGTATTATCTCTTATCATTAATCTGAGCATATCAAGACCACATTTATTGAATAATTCTATCAATTCATTATATAATTCTGAATCACTTGAAACATTGTTGGGAAATTTGTATAAGGAAGACCTTTCGGTACTATTTCCCTTTGAATGCATTCATTTAAATATTCATTTTCGATGTTATAAGACCTATATTTATACATCATTTTGTAAAGTTTGTCCAATTTAATCTTATAAGAATCACCAAATGTGTTCGTTCTGCATTGGTTGCTGTTAGTTTTAAAAGAAAATTTAACCCAAAGCCAGTCTTTAATGTCTTTAGTCCCTTTGTTTTGTTGGTTAGGGTTAAAATTAACAGTACCTGTTACTTTGGCTCTAGCGTCTCATTTGTTGGTGCCCTTTTCAGGGTTCACATCTCTAAAATTAATAGATCCACTCGTGCTGGCTTGAAGTGCCCCAGGAGTGTTAGCCACATTGAAAGAAGGACTGCTCGTTTCTCTAGGATCACCGACGTCCTCTGGAACGCCAATAAGCTCCCTCGGATTATCGCCATACACAGTGTTTCTTCCAGTTCCTGGTAAGGGATGCTGAGCCAAGTTTCCATAATTCCCCACCAGTGATTGGCTGAGAGGAGTCAACAAATCTATCAATTCAGTAAGTTGACCAATAAGTTTGCGATTTTGCCCAGTTTCGTCTGGCCCTCTAATTTCAGTAAGTAGGGTCATATCCATCTCCCTCACAGTCAAAAAACGAAACTAGTAACCAGAAATGAACTGTAGCCACTGCACAAAAACAACTAAGAAACCCAAAAAGTGCAGAAGGAAGTAAGATGAAATTAATCCAAATATGTGTTTATTAAAATAGTTTCAACACCACCCCAGAAATACAAGATTTAGTCATAAAACATAAACACCTTATATAATCCACAGAGCGTTTTCATCTTGTTAAATAGACTTCATCAGATGCATGTGTAATTCCATTAGTAAAAGCATATTTATACACTCTTTAATTAAGTAATTTATTAATCAGCCTATATGAAGACTAGGAAATAAATGAATTAAAAAAGTTTAAAGTCATCTCTCCCTTAGAGAGTAATATATTATGAAGGGACATCTCAGTAATTTGTAAAAAAGTATTTAAAACCAAGTTTCATGAAAATTGAAAGTAAATAAATAATTAATTAACATTTTCTTCACTAAGTTCTTTTGTTCTTGTTTAAGAATACCTACAATAATTTTACTATATACAATTTTAGCAATGCATTAATAAAGAAAGAACATTTTTTATTATTCTCTAAAGGTTTTAAATTCATTCCTTTTAAAAAGGGTAATGTCATTGGGAGCCTACTAGATATTAAACTGTTTTTGAGAAATGTTAGTTTAAACATTTTGTTCCCCACCAATAATGATAAGAGAGGGGATGACTTTAAAAGGAAAATTACTTTCAATCCCCCCCTACACCCCCAATTGAAGAACCTGGAAAAAGTAATGGAAACAGAGATAAGAACATAATATAATAAGATGGGTTTCAGGGGAAAACTTGAGTAAGGAAGAGAAAGAATTATTGTATGAGATAAAAGGAGATCAAACTTCAGGGTTATAAAACCAGATAAAGGAGGTGGAGTAGTATTTATAGACAACATATTATATGAAAGTAAAATACATACCCTGTTATGGGTTGATATTAGGTATACTAACGTCTCCCTTAATGAGACCAATATAGCTTATAACAAGGTAGATATTAGCATTAACGAAATGTTACATGAAGGATTAATTGATTATGGGACTTTTATCTACTTAAAAGTGGAAAAACCTAAAATACCAACAATCTTTGGTATACCCAAGGTTCATAAATGTGAAACGGACCCCCCCACTTAGACCTATTGTATCAGCAGAAGGTTCTAAGATATACCCTTTGGCGAAGTATGTAGACACTAAACTTAAGAAACTTTGGATGGCTAATAAAACAGTACTAAGGGATTCCTGGGACCTACTAAGAGAGATATCAGATGAATTAAGTCATGAAAACCTTTTATTTGTAACTATTGATATTACTGATTTATTTTCTTCAATACCACACAAAGAAGGGATGGAAATGTTCGAAGAAATTGTATACGAAGATAAATCATTAACACAGAACGAAAAGTTAGTTTGCACTTGGTTAATGGATTTAATTTTAAAGAACAACTTTTTATATTTTAATGGTGAATTTTACCAACAAACACAAGGGGTAGCCATGGGAGCAGCCTGTGCCCCCACCTATGCAAACTTGGTTCTTATTAAATGGGAAGAGAAATTTATACTTAATTCAGTTTTTAAAAATTGTTGGGCATTATATCGCAGGTTCCTTGATGATATAGTTATTTTCTGGACAGCTGGAATAGATAAATTAAATGAATTCATGGTTTTTATTAACAACACAACTAGTTTTTTAAAATTTACACATACAATTTCAGAATACAATCTATTTTACTTAGATTTAGAAATTTACAAAAATGGAACACATTTTGAAAGCAGAATTTTTAGAAAACCTACATTCTGCGACTCTTTTTTACATTATGAAAGTGCCCACCCAAGTCATTGCAAGAAAAATATTGTCAAAGGACAGTTTGTGAGGGGCTGTAGAATGACTACTTCTAATACTGACTTTATTAAAGAATGTGATTTATTACAAAAAATGTTTTTGGAAAGAGGATATCCATTAGATTTAATTTCACAAATAAGAAAAGAAATAGATGAGGGGAGACTAATCAAATTTCAACCTGTCATGAACATTAAGGAGAAGCCCAATGATTCTAATAAAGAAGTGAATGGAGAGAAATATCAACAAACTTTAATATTAGAATACAATGGTATAAAGAATTATGTTAAAGAGATTTTTTTCAAGGAATGGCAAAGATTTGTGTCTGTCTCTGATCGAGACAACCTAGGTAGAATCCCACAAAAAGTCATTTACAAGAATTCAACTAGCATTAAAGGTATTTTAGAAAACAAATGGAAAAGAACGACCAACAAAGGTAGGAAAGGTACCTTTAAATGTGGTCGATGTAATCAATGTACATATATACTTAATACAGACAGGTATTATTTGGAAGGTAGAAAAAGATGAATTTGTAACACAGAACATTATAATTGTGAAACTAGGGGAATTATATACCTTGCTGTTTGCAAAAATTGTGGCTCTTTTTATACAGGAAAGACAGAGAGAATCCTGAAAAGGAGGATATATGAACATATGTATGAAATTTCAGTAAGAAAAGAAACCAATGCGCTTTTTAGACATTCCAAACATTGCATAGAAGCTAGTTATGGGTTCATGGTTTTAGAACAGATTAAAACTAATATAAGGGTGAGTCCATGGGAGGACACAATAGAATTTAGAGAATTATGGTGGCAGATAACCCTTCAAGCTGACCACACCCTGGGTTTAAATGATTTTATTTCTTTAAAGCCTTTGCTTAAATTAAGATCTGCTAAACTATGAACAAGGAAAATGTATTAAACAAAATAGCCGCCAGATGGCACCAACTCCCTTGAAGATAATATTAAGACGCAATTTTTTTACAAAACATCAATTTATATTTATTCATTGTTTTATAACTGATTTATTTATCATTATATAAACAAAGAACTTAGTGAAGAAAATGTTAATTAATTATTTATTTAATTTCAATTTTCATGAAACTTGATTTTGGTTTTCATTTACAACCTGTCCCAGCATCATATATTCTAACCCTTCTACATTAACTAAAACCCTGCTCCCCCTCAGCAGACCAACTACCTTGTGAATTCTTACAACAATCATCCAAAGCTATTGCCTATCCTATTTCTATCCTAATCAATAGGACTATTACTGAATGTTTTATTCCCAGTTTATGGAAAATATCCCATATAATCCCTCTCCACAAAGGAGGACAATCCACAGAACTCTCCAACTACCGCCCCATTGCCCTTCTCTCACCTCTGGCAAAGATCATGGAAAAATGCATCCACAAACAATTACTTGATCATCTAATGCATAATAACCTACTAGCCAATTGTCAACATGGTTTTAGACCCTCACATAGCACTACAACTGCCCTTCTTTCCTTCACAGACTGTATTAACAACAACCGCAACCTTAACAAACTCTCTTCTGCCCCTTTCATTGACCTGTCTAAAGCATTTGACATGGTAAATCACCAAATTCTCATCACAATACTAAAATCCCTGTCACTAGATATATCCTCTATTAAGTGGTTCCAGTCATACCTGGATAGAAGACAACAGGCCATACTATGGCACAAGTCTCTATCTCTTCATCTCCCTGTCAACCTCGGAGTCCCCCAGGGTTCTATCCTTGGACCTCTACTTTTTTCCATATTCATCAATGATCTTCACCTTGCCATCCCCCAAGCTACATGCATACAATATGCAGATGACTCTACAGTGATATGTTCAGCCCCCTCCTCTTCTGAACTACTCTATCTGACCCAACAAGTATTAAACACAGTTGAGCAATGGTTCACACATAGGTGCCTTCGCCTACCCCAAAAAGACTAAACTCCTTCTCTTCTCTCCTACCAAGAAATCCCCTCCACTGGATTTCTCAATAAACTCTATCAATAATACCATTATAGCTCCAGACCCATCCACAAAACTATTAGGAGTCACCATTGACAATAATCTGAACTTTGACATCCATATTAACAATACTATAAAAACAGTCAATAAAAAGCTAGGCTCTCTCTATAGGATAAAATCCTTTCTCCTACCTTCAGCTCGAACCACAATAGCACACACTCATCTAATCTCTTCTCTACTTTATGCGTCACCCATTTTTACTAACCTTTCAAAAAATAATCTCAACAAATTGGAAATGTCCTACAACAATATAGCTAGATTTGCAACTGGTAATCCTTTTAGAACCCATCACTGCCTTAATTTAAAACAGCTAGGTTGGCTTGAACTTCAAAATCTAATTGCATTCCATCAGCTAACTATAGCCCATAACACTCTTTACAAACCTTCAAAAATACCTATTTTCTCGACACTAATCACCCCCTATAAAAACCTAGAATTCTTAAGGTCTTCTCAGAAACTTCTAGTACATACCACTAAAACATATAACAAAGCTGGTGACTCCCTTTTCTCTAACGTAGTTGGGAAAGCCTGGAACCTCCTTCCAAATGAACTCTCCATACTTTCCTCATTATCCTGTTTCAAAAACAAATTGAAAGTATTCCTGAAAACACACTGGTTATGTCAATGATCTAAACCTGACTAGTCAAAAACAAATTGAAAGTATTCCTGAAAACACACTGGTTATGTCAATGCACTAAACCTGACTAGTCAAAAACAAATTGAAAGTATTCCTGAAAACACACTGGTTATGTCAATGATCTAAACCTGACTAGTCAAAAACAAATTGAAAGTATTCCTGAAAACACACTGGTTATGTCAATGCTCTAAACCTGACTAGTCAAAAACAAATTGAAAGTATTCCTGAAAACACACTGGTTATGTCAATGCACTAAACCTGACTAGTAAAAACAAATTGAAAGTATTCCTGAAAACACACTGGTTATGTCAATGCACTAAACCTGACTAGTCAAAAACAAATTGAAAGTATTCCTGAAAACACACTGGTTATGTCAACGCTCTAAACCTGACTAGTCAAAAACAAATTGAAAGTATTCCTGAAAACACACTGGTTATGTCAACGCTCTAAACCTGACTAGTCAAAAACAAATTGAAAGTATTCCTGAAAACACACTGGTTATGTCAATGCTCTAAACCTGACTAGTCAAAAACAAATTTAAAGTATTCCTGAAAACACACTGGTTATATGTCAATGCTCTAAACCTGACTAGTCAAAAACAAATTGAAAGTATTCCTGAAAACACACTGGTTATGTCAATGATCTAAACCTGACTAGTCAAAAACAAATTGAAAGTATTCCTGAAAACACACTGGTTATGTCAATGATCTAAACCTGACTAGTCAAAAACAAATTGAAAGTATTCCTGAAAACACACTGGTTATGTCAATGCTCTAAACCTGACTAGTCAAAAACAAATTGAAAGTATTCCTGAAAACACACTGGTTATGTCAGTGCTCTAAACCTGACTAGTCAAAAACAAATTGAAAGTATTCCTGAAAACACACTGGTTATGTCAATGCACTAAACCTGACTAGTCAAAAACAAATTGAAAGTATTCCTGAAAACACACTGATTATGTCAGTGCTCTAAACCTGACTAGTCAAAAACAAATTGAAAGTATTCCTGAAAACACACTGGTTGTGTCAATGCTCTAAACCTGACTAGTCAAAAACAAATTGAAAGTATTCCTGAAAACACACTGGTTATGTCAATGATCTAAACCTGACTAGTCAAAAACAAATTGAAAGTATTCCTGAAAACACACTGGTTATGTCAACGCTCTAAACCTGACTAGTCAAAAACAAATTGAAAGTATTCCTGAAAACACACTGGTTATGTCAATGCACTAAACCTGACTAGTCAAAAACAAATTGAAAGTATTCCTGAAAACACACTGGTTATGTCAATGCACTAAACCTGACTAGTCAAAAACAAATTGAAAGTATTCCTGAAAACACACTGGTTATGTCAACGCTCTAAACCTGACTAGTCAAAAACAAATTGAAAGTATTCCTGAAAACACACTGGTTATGTCAATGCTCTAAACCTGACTAGTCAAAAACAAATTGAAAGTATTCCTGAAAACACACTGGTTATGTCAATGCTCTAAACCTGACTAGTCAAAAACAAATTGAAAGTATTCCTGAAAATACACTGGTTATGTCAATGATCTAAACCTGACTAGTCAAAAACAAATTGAAAGTATTCCTGAAAACACACTGGTTATGTCAGTGCTCTAAACCTGACTAGTCAAAAACAAATTGAAAGTATTTCTGAAAACACACTGGTTATGTCAGTGCTCTAAACCTGACTAGTCAAAAACAAATTGAAAGTATTCCTGAAAACACACTGGTTGTGTCAGTGCTCTAAACCTGACTAGTCAAAAACAAATTGAAAGTATTCCTGAAAACACACTGGTTGTGTCAATGCTCTAAACCTGACTAGTCAAAAACAAATTGAAAGTATTCCTGAAAATACACTGGTTGTGTCAATGCTCTAAACCTGACTAGTCAAAAACAAATTGAAAGTATTCCTGAAAACACACTAGTTGTGTCAATGCTCTAAACCTGACTAGTCAAAAACAAATTGAAAGTATTCCTGAAAACACACTGGTTGTGTCAATGCTCTAAACCTGACTAGTCAAAGTGTCTCTACATACTCTACTCTGCCTAGCCCATCTACTCATTAAGCAACTCTATTTTCCTTTTTAAACTATGTTGCTTATTTCTCTTGACTACTCTGATTGTATTTGCATCCCTTTATTTATTTTTGTATTGTGCACTGTACATTTTACTGTGATAACCTGTTTACACATACTGTTAATACTTTAATATTTGCTCATGTATCCTTATACTGTATTGTATTAATTTTATTGTCCTAACTTGGAGCTTAACTCCTCGGGCCTCTACTGAAAATGGACATGTATCCAGTTTAGACTAGCCCGGTTAACAAATGTAAAATAAAATAAAAGGAATAAATACTTTTTTAAAAATTACTGAGATGTCCCTTCATAATATATTACTCTCTAAGGGAGAGGTGACTTTAAACTTTTTTAATTAATTTATTTCCTAGTCTTCCTATAGGCTGATTAATAAATTACTTAATTAAAGAGTGTATAAATATGCTTTTACTAACGGAATTACACATGCATCTGATGAAGTCTATTTAACAAGACAAAAACGCTCTGTGGATTATATAAGGTGTTTATGTTTTATGACTAAATCTTGTATTTCTGGCGTGGTGTTGGAACTATTTTAATAAACAAGTATTTGGATTAATTTCATCTTCCCTCCTTCTGCACTTTTTGGATTTCTTGGTTGTTTTTGTGCAGTGGCCACAGTTCATTTCTGGTTACTAGTCTTAAAATGGCCCACAACAAGGACAGATAGCCTAGTACTAACCTATGAACTTAGATACACACACACACACACACACACACACACACACACACACACACACACACACACACACGCACACACACACACACAATTATGTTTTATGGCACAAAACAAACCATGATAGGTATATATCTAATTTTCATGCTAGTTATCAATAAAGGAAGTGTCTGAGCTAAAATTAGCTTCATTTTAATTATAACAAGCATGTTATAAAAGCTCAGTAATAATCCTAAATGCCAAATCTAATAACTAATTTTATAGTGCATCACATACACCCATCTGATGTTATGATACTCTTCTGCTGTTAAAACACTAAAAGAAAAAGAGAGGTTTCCAAAGCCTTACACCAATCTCTTGCTCAGGCATACAGTATAATACTTTGGGCAGCACAATTTGTTATTCTGTATCCAAAGCCCTACACCAATCTCTATCTCACACATACAGTATAACACCCTGGGCAGCGTAATTTGTTATTTTACAAATCTGCAGTAATCATGATTATTTCAGGGTACTCTAATGGAGACATCAGGAAGCCTATTAAGAATATAGAGTACAGTGAGGCCTCATTTTTGAGTGGACAAATCCATTTTCGATTATTTTTCTCTCCTTAGTTCACAGAGGCAACAAAATGGACTTTCAGAGTATTAAACGACATGTGCTGAATACGTAGCCCCTGCCTCTGACCATAACTCTCAAGTCTCCAGCTTTTTGCAGACTGTTCAGATCTTCACCTCATAAAACTTGTGGTTTTCTAGCAAATCAGTGAGGACTGAACTCATTAAATAATGAAATGCGTTTGGGTTTTACATTTCAGTTTTTTCAGAAAATGCATACTAATATAAATCCTGTTATTCTAGCAACTTTCCAAATTTAAACTTTATAAGAGCACTCTTTAAAACCTGTTCCTGTTTTGGAGTCTTTGACGCCATTATTTTACCCAGACTTCTCAACCAATCGGGGACAAATTTCAACAGAATCAGGGACAAGTCACAAAAAAATCAGGGACAATCAGGGACACTTTTAAAATATTAGTGCTATTAACTTGAAACATTGACAAAATCAGAGCATATGAATTAATACACATTTTCTGAAGTAAAATAAGTCTATAAATCTTAATTAATGTCATTATTCATTAAGTGTAATTCACCACCTTTCCTCCAAAAGTCACTAGTTTTAGGAGGGATTAACAGGGAGAGAGCTAATATTTGAGTCAAAATCAGGGACGTCCCAGAAAATCAGGGACAATTGACAGGTATGATTTTACCCCTTCACCTTTAATCCAAATATAGGCTGATTAACTCCATTTCATCTCAAAGCAAAACAAAATTAGGTGAAAAATTCCCTCAAAAAGCAAGTAGCAGTAATTCCCCAATATACTGAAATCCTTCTAGGAAGGGACATTCACCCTAATTCTGGCCCCACCTACCACAATGAACATCAAGACAGTTCTCTTCCACACACTACTCTAACCCTACATTGGTTACCCTCCAACCAAGGTAATTTAGTTTTGCTGCCGCAAATGTTAGATGCATAAGAAATAAAATTGTTGGACTACATGTCAGGATTGCCTATCATAAGCCTGATGTTCTCGATGTAACTGAAACTTGGCATAAACTCAGCATAAACAACTCTGACGTTACATGTCCCAGCTATAATATCATCCATATCGACCACATAAAGAGGAAAGGTGTATTGCTGTAATATTTCCCAACAACTACCACAACAAACCGATAACAAAATTCAGTTCATCCAAGCTTTTTATAACTTTGTAGAAATTAAACAGTTATAAACAAATATGTATTATTATCATTACACCCCTCCTGGTGACAATACAGCTAAACTGGAAGATATTCCACATCAGATGTCCATAACAATTCCACAAGAAGTAATACCACTATGTGATGTGAATGCCAGTTGGATGGACATAAACTCTACTCCTCTATATGTAGCATAAACTTTTTTGGTTTCACACAACTAATTAATAGCCCTACACATTATAGCAAGACATGAAATTCCATATTAGACTGGATCCTAGTATCAGACCCTAGCAAGTACACCACCTTAGGCACAATTTTTGACTTTTCAGTGACCATCTCTTAATCTATTCAGCCAGACATCTCACACATCCCGTTAAATAGCATGTTTATAAACCAGTATGCAACTTTTCCAAGTTTAACCCAGATATGGTCATTACTAACCTGTTCATAGGTTCATAGGTTCATAGGTTCATACTAGGCTATCTGCCCAAGGGCATTTATAAGCCTAGCCCATAGTTATTTGGCTTTCGCCACCCCTTTAGTTTGAATAAAACTATGCCTATTATTTTGCTGTGCCTCTGTCAAGCAGTGACACTGAAGTAATCCCTGGGGTATATCTGCGATCCCCCATCCATTGGTCAAGATTCCTCTTGAACAAGGCCAGCGAGGTGCTCTGCCTCACATGTACCGGGATTTTGTTCCACAGCATAGGGAGTCTCTGGGTGATGAATCTGTCCCTCCAGCATGTTCTATTAATAACCGTGTCAAGGTTTAAGTCTCCCGCCCTTGTGGTTCTGAGGGATCTAGATTTTTTGAGGTGAAGCATATTCATCAAATCAGGGTTTGACATGGCCTTATATGTCAGGCACAGGTCACCTCTGAGCAAGCGGTATGAGACTGAATAGAGCTGGAGTTCTTTCAGTCGGGCAGCATAAGACATATTTTTGAGACCCTTTATCCTTTTGGTGAGGAACTTTTGGGGCCTTTCCAGCTGCTGCAGGTGTCTGGTCAGATACATTCCGAATGGGGCATTGTACTCAATCATAGGTCTAATGTGTGATGAGTACAGAGGGGCGATGACCTCCCTTGATCTAGATGTGAATCCCTTCATGATCAGGTGGGCAATGTAGAAGGTTTTCCTAACTACTTTAGCAACATGAGTGTCAAACGAAAGGCTACTGTCAACCTGGGTCCCCAGATCCCTGATGACTTCTTCTGTGCTCAGTGGATTGCCACCTATATGGTAGCTAGGGGTAACCTTGTTTTTCCCGAAGGGTATGACTATGCATTTCTTGGCATTTAACTTTAGGCCATGGCTCTGGCACCAGTTATCCGTTTCTGTGAGGCCCTTCTGAAGGATATCTGTGTCAGATGTGTTTTCGACTATGGCACCCAGTTTGCAGTCATCTGCAAACTTTGTCAGCCATAACCCTCCTGTGTTTGCTTGTACTTCAGAAAAGTAGATGCCGAACAAGAGTGGACCCAGGACTGAGCCCTGTGGGACACCACTTGTGACAGGCTTTGAGTCTGACATGGCTCCAGCAACTCTGACCCTGTGGGTTCTGTCACTTAGCCAGTTTGCAACCCATCTTGTGATGTATGGGTTTACATTCAAGCTGATGAGTTTTTTGATGATACCTGAGTTGGGTATTGTGTCGAAGGCCTTTGCCAGGTCAAGGTAGGCTGTATGGACTGCCTTTCCCTCATCAATGGCCTTGGTGACTGTCTCGAAAAAGTCAACCAAGTTTAAAAGGCATGATCTGCCTTTGACAAAGCCAAACTGGGTTGGATCCAAAGTCTGCAAGTTCCCTATGTCTTTATTTATGAGTTCCATTATGATCCTCTCCATGGCTTTGCAGATAAGGCTTGTCAAGCTAATGGGACGGTAATTTCCAGGGTCGGTGGAGGCACCGCCCTTGTGAAGTGGGACCACAGTCGCCGTGCGCCACTCCTTGGGTGGGTATCCTGAGGTGAGGCTAAGATTAAACAGCTGTCCTAACTGCGGGTTTAATTCCTCATTGAGTTCATGGAGCACACAGCCGGGGACACCATCTGGTCCCATGGATGCTGTGTTTTGCTTTGGAGAGAGCAGTTCTCACCTGGGCGTTGGAGATGTTTGGGGGGCTACAATCCTCTGGTATAGATATCTCTCCTTTTGGGGGGGAGGGGGGGGAGAAGTTTGCACTGAACCTGTCAGCCAGTATGTTGGCAATGTGTGTAGGTTGAATTCAACCAAAAAACGTAATAAAAAGTAATAAAAAGTAATCCCAGCAGTATCCACCAAGCAAATGGTGAAATTCGAACAGCTCACAATAAGGTAGATCCAAAAGAAAGGTCCAAAATTTCAGTAGAAAACAGCTTTATTTAAACGCCACAATCCTGTTCAACGTTTTTCATCAATGTAAGACTTCGTCAGAATACAAACATCTACAACAGTACGCTGCCTTATATAGAACCTACCCTACATAGGCAATCCTCTAATTACTCAATTAACTAATTTAAAAATACCACCCACATTAAAGAAACAGCACAAACTAAAAAGCTTTTTACAAAAAATGTATAATGAAAATAATATGTTAATCGTAAATACTGTTTTTCAAAGAATGAAATTTAACTAATCTATTCTAAATTCATAAATTAACTTTCATAAATGTTTATATAGTAACTGAACTTATATAGGTTAAAAACAAGAGTAAAAATACATCCTTATATTTGTTGTACTGAAGTTAATAACTCTTGAGTTAAAATCTAAAATAATAATTATTATTTAAAAATAATAGTAATAATTTAATACACAAATCAAAAACTTTAATACATACACCTTGCATATATATAAAACATGACCATCATACAATCTACAACCCAAAAGAGAAACACATGATGGCATATTTATTTCACACCCTCACAAGGGTATTTTTTAAAAACATTTCAATGCAAATTACAACAATAGGCTACCTAAATCTGTTGTGCTTTTAATTTCAAATATGGTACAATGGATATATGGTCGTTCAATCCTGGGAAGCGATTGGATTCTAAAAGAATCTGCCAATATGTCTCCTGATGGCATAATTTTACTTCCCAGGGACCACCCCTAGCACTTTTAGCCACTGAATCCAGAATGAAGAACAGAAAAGTTCCGTCCTCACAATTTATAGTATGCCTGTAAAGGGCATTATTACCATTACACTTCTGTATGTCGTAATAGTGCTCATATATACGCCTTCGGAGTGGTCGTTCGGTCTTCCCAACATAAAATGATTGGCAGCCCTGACATACTGCCAAATAAACCACCCCAAATGAAAGGCAATTGTAAAATTTTTTTGCAACAATTTTCCTATTTCTGCTCTCCAAATAAATCATTTCTTGATTCAAGATGTATTTACATTGTGAGCACCCCCCACATTTATATGTCCCTTTCCTTTGGTCTCTCATACTCTGTGGTTGAATCTCCTGCTCCAAGATTCTTTTAACATTGAATCCTTTTCTATAAATTGTTTTAACCTTTCTATCTTTAAGGCTACTCAGGTCAGTGATATCCTGAAAAGTTTTAAACTCTTTCTCAATAATGTTGGTTAACCTACCAACATTTGCACTATAATCAGTCACAAATAACAAATGGTCTTTCTCAAAGGTCTGTAGGTCATGCGATTGTGTGGTCCCTAGGTCCAGTAACACCTGCCCCAAAATGGGTTTGAATCTAATGGACCTTCCTAACATGACCTCTTTTTTCACTGAATTTCACCATTTGCTTGGTGGATACTGCTGGGATTACTTTTTATTAATGTGTGTAGGTTCAGTAATCTTCACATCATTTTGAACTAATTCTGAGCATATCTGGGAGTTTCCTCCTAGGTTTCTAACATAGCTAAAGAAGGCCTTATGATTGTCTTTTGAATCCTTGGCGATTTTTCTCTCAAAATTTGCCTTGGATGATTTTATGAGAGCTCTTAGTTTTTTACTTATAATGATCAAGGGTGTCTTACCTTTCAAGGATTTTGCTCTATCTTGTAGTAGCTTCCTCCTTTTGTTGTAGAGCTTGTTTATGGCTGGGGTCCACCAGACTGGACGCTTGCCTTTGGTACAAAGAGTCTTAGTTTTGTTTGGGATTGCCTGATCCATGCAGTCCTGTAGGTGCTGGTAGAAGGCATTTGTAAGTGATTCAGCAGTTTGAGTAATGTTTACCACTGGCTCAGGGGCCTTAAAGGAGACCACACTAGTTTTTAGAAGTGTGAAGTCGGCTTTTGAGAAGTTTTTCACTGTGGTCTTTTTGTTTCAGGTGGGGCGGGATGAGGACCTCCAGCGAGATTAGTTTATGATCTGATCTCACCAGTGAGGGGTATACTTCCGGTGTTGAACATTGTGATCCCATGTTCGTGATGATGAGATCAAGTATGTTTTCTCCTCTTGTGGGGATGGTGACTAGTTGTTCCATGGCATTTGAGTTTATGAACTCCAGGAACCTTTGGGCTAGAGTGTTTGGGCTTGAGTAGTGTTCCCAGTCTATATTAGGGTAGTTGAAGTCACCTAGTATGATGGTGTTTGGAGATACATTTATCCCCTCCATTGTTTTCAGGAAGGCCATGTGAGGTTCCAGAGTTTGAGAGGGTGGCCTGTAACATGCTACAAATTGCAGAGCAGTCTTGCCTATGGTTAATTGCACCTGGATGGTCTCCGATGCATCGTGCGTTGCCACCAACCTTGAGGTGTGGGTGTCCTTTATGAATATGGACACCCCTCCTTTCTTGGTGTTGTCCGGATTTTGGGGCCGGAACGCATGATATGAAGTGAAACCTGCTAGTGCTGGGGTGCTCTCAGGAGCCTTGAACCAGGTTTCTGTCACAGCACAGACATCGATGTTCTCCATACTGAGAAGGGCCTCGAGTGCGTGCATCTTGAGATTGAGACTTCTGGCATTGAGCAGCATTACCCTTAGTTTTTTACTTTTTGTGTTCTAGGGTGGTAGGTTTAGAATTTGAGCCTTGCCTAAAAAGGCACTATGGGGGTGGCAGAGCCTTTGCCAATATCCGGAAGCCTAGGGGTGACAGGTGCAAGCCGTCCCTTGAGGCGAAGCGTGGCTTGTCCAGCATGTCATCCCAGGCAGACAGACATTGGATCCCCTTTGAATGACACCAGAATTTAAGCCAATTATTAAAGCTGATCATCTTATCACTGTATTGTGGCATCATTCTAGGTGAAGGTAGGATACTGCTCAAGGTCAGGGTCATACCTGCCTGGGCTACATAATCAGAGAGCTCCTCAATGTCTCTTTTCATGTAGTCCAAGGAGGTACGTCTCAGGTCATTGACACCAGCGTGGACAATGACTGAGTCATACTTGTACCTGCTGTTGAGAGACCTGAGTGCTTGTGTTATGTGGCGGATTCTAGCGCCCGACAGGCAGCTTACTGTGACCTTCTCCTTACTCAGTCTGGTGAGCGGGACGTCAGTGTGTCTGACTATGGAGTCACCTATGACAAGTATGTTTAGTGTTGTATTTGGCCTTAAGGGCAGTGACTGCTTTGCACACTGATTTTGTTGTTTATGTGTTGTTTGTGTGGTGTATTGAGTTTGCAGTTGCTTGGGTGTCTGCTTTGGAGGCCTCTGCTGTTTAGGTAAATTTTTACTCAGAGTCTCCGAGTATGTCTTAGTGTGTTTATGTGTTTGATTCAGTGGTGTGGTTGAGTTATGTGAGACTGGTATTGTGGTGTGTGTAGTTGCCTTCTCCTCCTGCCTGGTCTTGCCAGTCCTGAGTTGAGAGAGCTCAGCCTCCAGTCTGGCTAAATAGCTGCATCTCTCTCAAGTGTTAGTGTTACATGGGAGGAGGGGATGGTTGTCCGTGTACATGAGGCAATTGTAACATTGTCTCAGAATTCCCAGATTCACCAAATGGGCAGGAGAGGATGCCAGCATCTGACCCTTCGACATGCTAGAAAGAATTATGAGTTGGTATGAGACAGAAAAGTAGTGGGCTTAGCAGGGAAGTGGGCACTCCTGGGGGGTTTTGCTAGTGAGAGATTTGTATAATATAGGAGTGCTTGACCTGCAAAGAGAATGCTTATAAGACAAGGGATATGCTTATAAGACAAGTGCTGAGCTTTTGAGAAGAAAAAGCTATTTGGAACAAGTGCTGCACTTTTTAGTGTAGGTGTAAACTGTTTAGGTTCCTAACAGAGCAGTTCTAAGGGAAAAATTGAAGAACAGACTTTCTGGAGCCAGAAAGAGTTTAACCTTGTTTAACGGCTGCCCGATGCTGCTCTAGTGGCAACTCCAGCTTCATCAAGGCTAAAGCACGTTAAAGCGTGCTTGATGGCAGGGCTGGAAAGAAGCAAAAATAGACCCAAAAGGGAAAATAGAACTACAGTTTCAAGTCAGTACCCACCTCTACGGGGGCAGGGAAGCTGCTCAATGTTAGTCACTGCCACTGCTGAACAGAGAGACCCTCCCTCAGCCCAAGCAAAATGGCCTCACAGAAACTTTCAAACAGTTCAGGAACAGCAAGCCTGTAACTGAACTTTTTAACTCTCAGAAAAGTGGGAAAAAGCAAGATTTTTTTGTTTTGTTTTTACAGAGATAGCAGAGGTTCACAAGTAATATCAAGTTATAACAGTGCAGTAAATGACCCCACACAAGAGTGCTAGGTCAAGGACAGAAAATATGCAAGTTTTAAGAAAAAAACGATATAAAATTAAGTGCAAACAGGAAATTCAGCAAACAGCTTTTGGTTGTGCTCTAAATACAGCTACTAATACAGAAATCAAGTTTAACAAGCCAGAAAATGCTCAAGCTAGGCAGCTATGCAGAAAAACTTAGCAAATAAACAGAGAAAAATACTTAAAATCGTGAAAGTGGCTCACTTCTTCTCTCAGCGTTTTTTCCTCTTGGAGGGTGCTTCACCAACAGCCAACAAGCCTGAAAAGACGCTCAAACCACGAGGCAACTAGGTTTTAAGAGAGGAAGATGAAGGAGTTATGGAAATGACCTAGTGGCCAATAAAACTACAGTTTCAAGTCAGTAACCACCTCTACGGGGGCAGGGAAGCTGCTCAATGTTAGTCACTGCCACTGATGAACAGAGACCCTCCTTCAGCCCAAGCAAAATGGCCTCACAGAAACTTTCAAACAGTTCAGGAACAGCAAGCCTGTAACTGAACTTTTTAACTCTCAGAAAAGTGGGAAAAAGCAAGATTTTTTTGTTTTTGTTTTTTACAGAGATAGCAGAGGTTCACAAGTAATATCAAGTTATAACAGTGCAGTAAATGACCCCACACAAGAGTGCTAGGTCAAGGACAGAAAATATGCAAGTTTTAAGAAAAAAAGATTTAAATTAAGTGCAAACAGGAAATTCAGCAAACAGCTTTTGGTTGTGCTCTAAATACAGCTACTAATACAGAAATCAAGTTTAACAAGCCAGAAAATGCTCAAGCTAGGCAGCTATGCAGAAAAACTTAGCAAATAAACAGAGAAAAAAATACTTAAAATCTCAAAAGTGGCTCCCTTCTTCTCTCAGCATTTTTTCCTCTTGGAGGGTGCTTCACCAACAGCCAACAAGCCTGAAAAGACGCTCAAACCACGAGGCAACTAGGTTTTAAGAGAGGAAGATGAAGGAGTTATGGAAATGACCCTAGTGGCCAATAAAACTACAGTTTCAAGTCAGTAACCACCTCTATGGGGGGCAGGGAAGCTGCTCAATGTTAGTCACTGCCACTGATGAACAGAGAGACCTTCCTTCAGCCCAAGCAAAAATGGCCTCACAGAAACTTTCAAACAGTTCAGGAACAGCAAGCCTGTAACTGAACTTTTTTAACTCTCAGAAAAGTGGGAAAAAAGCAAGATTTTTTTTTTGTTTTTGTTTTTTACAGAGATAGCAGAGGTTCACAAGTAATATCAAGTTACCTATTAACTGGGACTTCCTAAAAATCCTCCCCTTAAATGATGCTGTAATTGAATTCAATGAAACTTTCCTGAATATCCTAAATAGCCCTGCACCTCTCTGAAGGAAGAGACCAAAAACAAATAATGCAATTTGGCTGTCCAAAAACAATAAAATACTAATGCAGGATAAAAAAAGCATGGAAGTAATGTCAAAAATGTACACCAGAATATATTAAGACTTCAGAAAACTCTGTAGTTGTACTAAAAAACAAATTAATGAAGACAAAAAAACTATACTGTAATAACTTTCAGAATAAAAGTAAACAACACTAAAAAACTGTGGACAGCCATTAAAGAAATCTTGTAGCCCAACCATAAATTCAACCATAACCCTTCTCCTAACAACTCATCACCTGAAACTGCCATACAATTCAATTCTTATTTTATGGATAGTATAGCATCTCTAGCCAAAATTTCCTCAACATCTAATACTAACCCTGTCCAGCAGCCACATATCACCGCATCAACTTTCACCTTTAAATCTCTGCCCATGTACTCTATAAAACTACTCTTAAACTCAAACCATGTTGTACATCAGCTGGTGACCTTCCAAGTGACTACCTTAAAATAGCAGTATTAGCATATTATATTGTATTATTATAAAGTATTGCCTATCGTGTCTCATTATAAAAAGGTCAGACCAGGAATCCCACATTTCCTCTCATAGGAAAAAGTCACTCATTGTCCCACTGCACAAAGGAGGAAATTCAACAGACATCACTAACTTTACACCTGTAGCAATCTTATTGCCCCCCTCCAAAATCCTTGAAAAATGTATTTTGAAACAATTGCTAGACTATCTCATGCAGGAAGAACTCCTGTCCCCTACATAACATGAGCTTCCATAGTACTAGCACTGCCCTTCTAACCTATAGATGTTGTCAATAAAGCTAGAGATAGCAGCAAACTAGTCTCTTCTTTATTTCTAGACTTCTCTAAAGTGTTCAGCACAGTTTATCACAGCAAATCTCTTATTCAGATCTCATTGGACCTCTCTCAGCCCACCCATCTATGGTTCAAAAGCTACCTAGCCAATAGGTATCAGTCAGTAAAATGACACTCCACTCTCTCTGCATACCACCTGATCACCACCAGTGAAGCACAAGGCTCTGTACCTGGTCCCCTCTTCTTTAACATTCTCACTAACATCCTCCACACATCCACACAACATGCCTCCCAAATACAGTAGGCAGATGACTCCAATATTGTTTGCACATATGACAATGTGACACACCTCAAAAAAAAATTACTCAGCAAGCTTTAACAGCAACTGAAACACGTCTTTGTAACTCACAGCTCATGCCCATACCTAAAAAACAACTAATTGTCCCCAAAACTCCATGAAAAAAAAAATTAAAGTCCTCTGTCTTAATGCAACCATTGAAGTCACTTCTCATAGTAAATTATTAGGGGTGATAGTAGATGATAAACTTAAATTTGACCTGCATATAAAAATTGCATAAGAAAAACTTGGCAATAATTAGGGATGCTTTATAGTGCCAAAATCTTTCTCACTGACACAACTAAAGCTTTACTTGCAACTACTTATCTCCTCCCCACTCTTTCTATAGTGTCCCCATCTTACTAACCTTCAGGAATCACAAAAATTAAAACTTTAACAATGCTACAACCACACATCTCAACTGTCCAGATTTTTGTAGAATGTCCAGATCTTTGCCTCATATTTGTTTTCTGGCAAATCCTGAGGATTGAAGTCACTAAACAATGGCATACATTTGAGCTTCAGACTTCATATCCTTCAGAAAATGCATGCCAACACAAATCCTGTTATTCTAGCAAGTTTCTGAGTTTATAAGAGCAGTGTTTGAAATCAGTCTATATTTCTGGGTCTTTGTCCCCCTATTATTTATGCTTTGTCCAGGTTTCTTGTGCTAAAAGGTTGAGAGGCATGCCCCCCCAGAGGTGGCTTTCATGAGATGCAGGCACATATGTTATTTTTTTTCAGTGACCCGAAAAGACTACTAATAATAAATTTGGAGGGTGTAGCTAGCTCACCCCCACATTGGATATGCAGGAGAGGCTACCCCCCCCTGCAAAAAATACTTAAATTTCCCTGAGCCAGATTATCAGGGACTTAATGTTGGGTGAGTCATAGCGAAAGGATTTACTATATCCTTGTTTTAAAATCAAGGCAAGTACACATTAAAATAATGTTTGCCTTTGCTGCATAGCTGCCTATAAAGCAGTGTAGCTGCATTGCATGATTTATTTCTCTAAATGTCATAGTGATCCCTTCAGTAGTTTATCCATGTATGCAGAAACACACAAATATCAGCATGAAACAGTTTCTCCAGCCATCTCTTTAGTAGTTTTCAGCACACAAATGACACCAAAATAAATCATTTCCCCCCAAAGATCTCTTCAGTAGTCTGTCCAAGTATGTATAAGCACCAAAATCAAACATTTTCCCAAAATGACCCCTTCAGTAATTTGTCCAAGGGCAAGAACCAAATTGAAACATTTTCCCCAATGACCCTTTCATTAGTCTGTCCAAATATGGACAAGCAGCAAAATGAAACATTACCAAATGTCCCCTTCAGTAGTCTGTCCGATAAGTACAAGCACCAAAATGAAACATTTCCCTCAATGTCCCCTTCAGTAGTCTGTCCGAGTCAGCACAAGCACCAAAATGAAATATTACCCTCAATGTCCCCTTCAGTAGTCTGTCCAAGTAAGTACAAGCACCAAAATGAAACATTAACCCCCATGTCCCCTTCAGTAGTCTGTCCGAGTCAGCACAAGCACCAAAATGAAACATTACCCCCAATGTCCCCTTCAGTAGACTGTCTGAGTAAGTACAAGCACCAAAATGAAACATTAACCCCAATGTTCCCTTCAGTAGTCTGTCCGAGTCAGCACAAGCAATAAAATGAAACATTACCCCCAACAATCTTTCTACAGTCTGTCTATTCATGTATGTACGAGCACCAAACTGAAGTAGTAAGTAACCCTACTTAATGCAGAGATTTGTTTTTTTCCTACTTAATGCAGAGATTTGTTTTTTTCCTACTTGATGCAGAGATTTGTTTTTTTCCTACTTAATGCAGAGATTTGTTTTTTTCCTACTTAATGCAGAGATTTTTTTTTTCCTACTTAATGCAGAGATTTGTATTTTTTTCACTACTTAATGCAGAGATTTGCTTTTTCCTACTTAATGCAGAGATTTGTTTTTTTCCTACTTAATGCAGAGATTTGTTTTTTTTTCCTACATAATTCAGAGGTTTGCTTTTTTTCCCTACTTAATGCAGAGATTTGTTTTTTTCCTACTTAATGCAGAGATTTTGTTTTTCCTACTTAATGCAGATATTTGTTTTTTCCTACTTAATGCAGAGATTTTGTTTTTCCTACTTAATGCAGATATTTGTTTTTTCCTACTGAATGCAGATATTTGTTTTTTTTCCTACTTAATGCAGAGATTTGTTTTTTTCCTACTTAATTCAGAGATTTTTTTTTCCTACTTAATTCAGAGGTTTGTTTTTTTTCCTACTTAATGCAGAGATTTGTTTTTTTCCTACTTAATGCAGAGATTTGTTTTTCCTACATAATTCAGAGGTTTGCTTTTTTTCCCTACTTAATGCAGAGATTTGTTTTTTTCCTACTTAATGCAGAGATTTTGTTTTTCCTACTTAATGCAGATATTTGTTTTTTCCTACTGAATGCAGATATTTGTTTTTTTTCCTACTTAATGCAGAGATTTGTTTTTTTTCCTACTTAATGCAGAGATTTGTTTTTTTTCCTACTTAATGCAGAGATTTGTTTTTTTCCTACTTAATGCAGAGATTTGTTTATTCTTCCCTAGTGTCTCTCCCCACAAGCCAAATGCACCCACAGTGAACAATTTCAATTTGAAAAGCACTACTTCAATCAGTTCACTATTTGTGCCAGTGATACAGACAACGGAACTGCCCCCTACTTGCACAGCCAATCACAGGTCTTTTTGTGGGTGATGCCTAGGCAAGATGATGTAAACAAGTGTAGGAGGTACATGGGAGGATCTTGATGTTCTTTTAGGGCATACACATTGCCATTTCCCTTAAAGGAGAAAATTGACTAAAAATATTTTCTTTTATTTTACATTGGCAAGTTGCACCCTGGGCAAGAGAGTGCCTGGGGTGATTGCCACATTTACCCTCCCTAGCTCTGCTACATAACTCAGAGATAGAGCCTTGAGGCAGTCTGCATAGGACATTTTACTTACACCCTGTATTATTTTAGTGAGGAACCTCTGTGGACATTCCAGTTGTTGGATATGCCTGGTTAGGTACATACCAAAGTGGGGACTGTACTCAATGATAGGTCTGATGAATGCCGAATACAGTGGACCAATAACTGCCTTGGACTTAGATGTCATACCTTTGTTTATAAGTTGCGCAACACAAATGATTTCCTCACCACTGTAGACACACGATGATCAAAAGCTAGATTACTGTCTATGCATGCCCCCAAGTGCCGGACTACTGGGTCAGCTCTTAGGCGTGTGCTGTCAATATGATAATTACCAGGGGTGGATGACTTCCTGAAGGATACTATTATGCACTTCTTGGCATTTAGTTTTAGTCCATGGCTTTGACCTCAGTTATTTATGTGTGTTAATCCTTCCTGTAGAACATTTGTGTCAGTGGGAGATTCTTTGACTGCTCCTTATTTACAATCATTTACTAATTTACTCAGCCAGAGGCCATTGACGATGGTCTTGACTTCATAGAATTAAATGCCAAAAAAGGAGCAGTCTCAGGACCGATCCCTAAGGGACTCTGCTTGTTACTGACTTCTTTGTAGAGGTGGACTCCCCAGTTCTAACTTTCTCAGTCTTGTCTGTGAGCCAGCTGGCTATCCTCAGCTAACATAAAGGTTTATTTATTTTTATTTTATTTTACATTTTATTTTACATTTGTTAACCGGACTAGTCTAACTGGATACATGTCCATTTTCAGTGGAGGCCCGAGGAGAAAAGCTCCACTATCTAATACTTAACAAGCTAAGAATATACAAGTTATACAATAAAACCATTTTCATAAACTTCTTAGTGGCTATCTAAGTGTCTGAGTACAATGTGAGTCAATAGCATGAGTCTATAATAGATGCTTTACTAAGTTATGAAAGTTTTAATATAGACATAAGTAACAAAATCTATAATTTTATATAACTAATGAGCTATAGCCAGAAACATTTTTTTTAAGGGGACAGTGAATAGACCTAGAGTAAATGGAAGAGAGGAAAGGAAGATCAGGTGAGAGGAAAGGAGGGAAAGCAAGGTTACCCAGGGTTATTGCAAGAGCAAAGTCAGTGGTTAGTTAGGAAGAGTTTAAGATTGGTTTTAAATAGTGAAATAGAAGTCAGGGATGTAAGGTCTGGTGGTAGTAGATTCCATATTTTGCCAATTGAGTTAGAAAATATGGTGTCACCCGCTACATTATTTGCTCTAGAGGTTTTTACAAGAGTTTTGTTACAGGAACGTAGATTCCTCATGTTGTGGTAGGGCTTTATGAGGGTAGAGAGCACCTAACTTCCTGAATTTGTCAACAATGCCTGAGTGGGGTGCTGTGTCAAATACCTTGAATAGGTCAAGCTAGGCAATGTGAACCTTTTTGCTCTCATCCATTGCTTTGGTGACCTACTTAAAGAAGTCCCCAGGTTGAGTAGGCATGACCTCCCCTTGACGAAACCAAACTGGATTTGGTCCAGTGTCTGGAGGTTTCCTATTGATCATTTCTATGATAATTCTTTCCACAGCTTTGATATAAGACAATTGAGACTTATGGCTCTGTAGTTTCCAGGATCCATAGATGACCCACCTTTGTGCAGAGGGATTATTGTTGCTGTTATCCATTCATGAGGCATAACACCTGTTTGGGGGCTATAGTTAAATAGCAATTCTAGAGGCCCTGATATGTCATGTTTCATGCTATTTAGAAGCCTTCCTGGGATATTGTCTTGGCCCATTGATACAGTATTCTTGGCCTTGGAGAGAACATTAAAGACCTGTCCCCCAGTGACAGTAGGGGGAGCTACATTTGATGATATTTCCCAAGGGAAGGTTTATAGGGAGAGAGGGGGTAAAGTTGGAGCTGAATTTGTTCGCCAGTAGGTTTGCTATGTCTTCTGGCTCAGTATAGGTGGCTCCATTTACAATGAGCTCTGCACAGAATCGTGTTTCAACTTTGAGGTTGTAGACATAGCTAAAGAAAACCTTGTGGTTGTACTTGGCATGGGAGTCCAAATTTACCTCAGATTTGGCTTTGGTGGACTTTATTTGTCCTCTGAGTTGTTTGTTTAGTTTGAGGAGAGTGTTTTTATCCTCTTGGGTGCTGCACCCCCTAATTTTTGTTATGATTTTCTTCCTTCTGTTGTACAGCTTATTGATGTTGTGATTCCACCAGGGGGGCTTGTTTTTTGACTTAGTTCAGTTCTTCTTCTTGGTGGGTACATCTGCTTCTATGCAGCTATTAACATGCTTGTATAGGGTTTCTGTGAACAGTTCCTCATAGGCAGCAGTTTTCTTAGGGTTTATGGGGCTTGAAATTTTGCCAGGTTATCACTTAAGAGTAGGAAGTTAGCCTTTGAGTAGATGTTGAACATTCCAGTATTAGCTGAGGTTCCAGGGTTAATTTTAACTTCTAAGGAGATTATTTTGTGGTTTGACCTTACCATAGAAGACATTACACTAGGGGGTGTGCAGCACTCTCCTATATTACTGAGGACCAGATAAAGTATGTTTGCACACCTGGTCGGAATATTGGCAATCTGGTCCAGGGAGTTTGTGTTTACAAAATTCAGGAATCCCTGTGCCTGAGCGTTTAGTATCGTATAGGATTCCCAGTTAATAGTGGAGTAATTAAAGTCACCCCTGCATATGGTATTCATAGGTTCATAGGTTCATAGGTTGGTACTAGGCTATCAGCCTAGCCATAACAATTCCCTGGCTATTTCTTCCCACATTATTTACTTTGGTTTGCATGGTGAGTGTTTCCACTAAGTTTAAATTCATGTTATGAGTTTCCTCTGTCATAAGGGTGGACCTATAGCTTGCAAGAAAGTGGTATGGGATAGGATATTGCCTATGGTGATTTGAACATGGAGAATTTCAAGTGCAGTGTACTGTTCCACCAATCTTGAGATATATTTATTTTTATGTAAATCACGACGTCTCCACTTTTAGTCTCTGTCTGTGTAGTAGCTGGTCTAAACGTGTGAGCGGCATTATTACCTTGCACTGCCAAGGTGCTCACCTCAGTTTTAAACCACGTCTCAGTGACCACACAGATGTCAGCATCCTCTGATTGGCTGGGACAGTGTATCTATGACCATATGCCACTGCTGTGGAATTACATTTGCATGCATCTGCTTCAGCATCATTTTATTCCCTTGTGGGCAGCCTTTGGAGTGCAAATATTTGTCAGACTTCCACATTTTGCATTAGTATAGAAGGTAAAAAACTGACTAAACAATTCAAAGTGTGGAATTGACTAAGAACTATTCATATGACATAGCACTACTGCTGAAAGTGAGTTGGTATCTGTCTCCTATATAGTTTAGAGATGTGGGGATTCAGAGCTTAAATCAGGAAACTCACCTGCAGCCTGATCAAAGTGGATTGATTGTGGTATTTAAGTTTTTTAAAAGTCTAGTGTAATTAATCGGTGGCAGATTAATTTTAGACTCATTCTCTCATTTACAGTAAAAGTACTTGCTTATGTCCAGTGATGCCTGACTTTATTTTCCAAAAGAACTTGATATAGTTACCTCATCCTTGTCTAGACTTATAGTTGACAATCCTTGAAGCCTAGAATAAAATATTAAAAGTGATATCATGCATATTTTGGGTTCCTGCCTTTTTAGGGTCTCTATTACAAAGAGGTTATGTGCAATCATAAGGCTGGAACTTAATTAGTCTTAAAGGTATTTATTGCCACAAACTCAAATCAGGATGTAGATTCTATTAAGTCTGAGTATGCAGAAGAATAACTGAAGTAATGCCAGGGAATTTTCTCCTTTTCAAGTTTTCTGGGCCATCATTTATGATTTGTGACTGGGAATTGGACCCCTTATGATAGGTTACAGCTAGGGTATTGTTCCTCAGCTCAGTGCAATGCATGTGGAGGGTAACTGCATTTGTACCATAAATTTTGGGGTACCCCTTCTTCAAAGAAATTTGGATTCAAGCCAGATGTTGTTAGCATCTGTTTGGAATATTGATGTACTTTAATTCTGGCCACTACTCTGGATATCTGATGTTTCTAGTCATTTTGCCCTCCTCAGATGCATGAATTGCAACTCTCTCCAGGTTGTACACATTCTTTCAGAATTAAAGATCCAGAAGATGTAATAGTTGACAGAGTTTTTGAAAATTCTTCTAATTTATGCTTTAGTCAAAGATTGCTGTGTTTCATCTGAATCTCCTTTCTACACTTTTCATCTCCTTTCATTCCCATCTACCCAAAGGCCTGCACCAGGGGAAGATGTTGTTAGGAGAAACAACACGAATTCCCCACGATTCAGTTTAATGTAGAAATCAGTCTTAGAGCCTCGGCCACAGCAGCCTTCCAAGATGTGGTTAGGCTAAGATTAGGGCTGTGGACAATGGATGTGGTTAATTCCTCCTTTAAAGTTTTGTTGCATTATAAACATGATAACCTCTGGTTCCTGTGTTTCCATTGATGAGTTACTTTAGAGTCCTGACTTTAATAGGTGTAACTGTTTATATATGATATGGCGATAGTGCAGCAGTTAGCAAAGTTGGCTATGTATAGTTTAAACCTTATATGTCCTGTTTTGCGTGATATCATTACCTACAGCTTTGTTTACAGCCATGCAAGTTCAGAGATCCTTATAGAGTCCAATGTTAGTAGCATGTTCTGAAGTTAAGGAGTAGGAAGGCGAGACAACAAAGATAAATGTGCCAGGATGGGAATGAGTTTAATGACTAAAATCCACTTTTTCTAGATCTACTGAAATATTAGTAAACCAGCTGAACTTCTTTGACTTTATTTCAAACAAGGTATATTAATAAATATTTTGTCCTTAAGAAATTTCCACAAGGCAAAAAGTATAATCTCCTTCATAATATACTGTGAATCATGATTGTTTACATTAAATGTCCACAACGAGTTATCCATTTCTATGCTGTACGAGTCTTAATGTCATTTATTCAGACTGTATAATGACATTGTACTCTGCATATTTCTAATCACTAAGAAATGTTGTTTATCCTTGTACTGTGTTCTTACTGCTGTAAATCTTATCCTGTTATTTAATAATTTTGTTTAGCTATTTTTTTTGTAGTACCTTTGACTTCTTATTGGAGCTTTTCTCCCCGGGCCTATACTGAAAATGGGTTATTCTGACCCAGTAGACTATCCTGGTCAATAAATAAATAAATACACTAAGAAGAGATAAGCAGGAATGCATAGGAGGAAGTTCTCACTGACTGCCAGATACAGTCTGGTCAGTATGGAAGTCCACCCATTGTGGAAACACATCAGCAGGTTTTTTGAAAATGGCCTGTATAAATTGTTGGGAAGTTCAAACCATCTTTTGTGTTTCATTCATCTTTTATTCTTATGTATTGAAATGACTGACTTCCTTGGAGGTACGTATCTGTTCAAATGGCATAAGGAGTGGACTTGAAGGAATGAGGAAGATGAAAGGTGGAGTGGAAGAAGAAGAGAGATGAAGGTGATACTTGTCGATACTCAGACACTGACTGTATAACAACCAGCGACTGACATCAAAGGTGCCATGAGAGGAGTAACAATGTGTAATAAATTAAAATTAGTAGTTGTTAACAAAGCATTAGGGAAGGAAGTAGACTTCACTTTTTCAAAGGCTGAGAGGAAGGAGGCAAGTACATTAGAGAGGGTTGTAGTGGGTGGGTTGACAGCAGGGAAAGCAGCCGATGCCAAGATAATGGAAAGAAGGTCACCTGGTCATATTTTGGTAAAAGGTAACTGGGCTGCAGAATCAGAAACGGGACAGAGATGCAACTGTTGGCACACATGGGGTGTGTAGGCAGAGTAGTTGCAATGAATGGTGAGAAAGATGATGGTCGAAAATGAGGTAGTGGAGAGAGGTGTGGGTATTAAGGAATAGGACAGTAATAAGATAGTAAAAATGCAGCATATGGTGAAGCAGGAGAATGTTACGAAGAGGGAAAGTGAGATGAGCAGAGAAAAGAACGTAAGCGAGTTGGAGAACAGATTAAGAAGACATCAAGAAAGGATTAAGTATAGGAAGGATGAAACGGTATCAGCACTCTTAGGGTACCATTAAAGCAAATGAATAATTTAAAATGAATATGGAACTGAAACAGATCAAATGGGGGGAGTTGGAGATTAATGTTAAGTTTTCATTCTGGAAGTTGAAGGATCAGAGAATGCATAGGATCAAAGGATCATAGGAGGTTACTAGGCTAATGGCCTGAGGCCCTTATAAGCCTAGCCCATATATAGACAAATTAGCACCTGATGCCCCTGTCCAGCAGGGACATGGGTGGAATCCCAGGGGTATATTTTCTATTTCGCATCCAGTTATCCAGGTTGAGCTTAAAAAGGGGTAAAGAGGTACCTTGCTTGACATGGAGAGGGAGTCTATTCCACAGATGGGGAAGTCTCTGGGACACAAATCTGTCCTGCCAACAAGTCCTATTGATGTCACAGACCAGGTTGAGGCCACATGTGTGGGTTACTCGAGTGCAGCTTGACTTGCGGATATGCAGCAGTCCCATCAAGGTGGGGTCCAAGATTGCCTTGTATGCCAGACAAAGGTCACCTCTGAGGTGTCTGTATGAAGCAAAGTAGAGGGACAGAGATTTTAGCATATCTGTGTATGGTAGATTTTTGAGGCCCTGGATTCTCCTGGTGAGGAACCTCTGTGCTCTCTCCAGCTTCTGCATTTGTTTTGCGAGGTACATGCCAAATGGGGCATTGTACTCAATAATGCACCTTATAAGGGAAGAATACAGGGATGTTATGACCTCCTTGTCCCTGGATGAGATACCCCTACTTATGAGGTAGGCCATGTAGAAGGCTTTCTGTACAATGGAAGCAACATGGTGGTCAAAAAGATGCATGTATAGATGCAGACATCCAAGAGATAATGAATCCATGATTAGAAAAATTAGGAAATAATTTAGGGGAATTTTTGAAAGATTGTATTATAATGGGAAGGAATAATGACAGGTTTTACAGGAGTGGAAAGGGATGACTTTACAGCAGAAGCTGAGTTTTTATTAGGGAAACAGAGGAGGTGAAATTTGTTGTGGCAATACAATGTTTGAAGCATGATTAGAGAGGGGGTCCCTATAGCTTCCCCACCGATTGTTATAAGAAAATGGGAATAAAAATAAAGGAACAGACGGTAAGGAAGTTTTAATCAGATTTTGGTTGAAGGGATAATGTCAAAGAGAGAGGAAAGGTCCTGCTAATTATAGACTAAGCATAGATTAAACACTTGTGTTAGACTATGTGCTTGAAACACTAAGCTGACCACTGGAAAACTTTGACAAAGTTGGTTAATTGGATTGAACATTAGGATGCAATCAGATTTGGGGTGGTGTTAATGGGTATTGAGAAGGCTTTTCATTGCATGGTTGAATGATTTGTGTCACTTGTTCATCTGTAATATAAATACTAAGACGGCTTGGGGTTTCATTCAAATGGTTTCATATATACAAACACATCAGGATAGATAGCAGCATCTTTAAATACAAATGAAATAGCTAACAAACAGAGCTTACATAAATACATACATGTTAACATCTCAACAGCTAATTACAAAATGGCAGTCAGGCTCACACATGCTCAGTATTTATACTCTGGCGCAAGCCCTTGGATAGCTTCTTAAAGGTATATACACACATATTGATCTACAGTTTGCTTTGGAGACTGATTGAGATCAGCTTTAGGGTGGTGTTGTTGGATACTGAGAAGGCTTTTCATTGCATGGTTGAATGGTTTGCTTTGGAGATTGATTGAGATCAGCTTTGCGGTGATGTTAATGAATATTGACAAGGCTTGTGATTGCATGGTTGAATGGTGTATTTAGCTCAGTGTACAAGTTATCTTTGCTTTTATATTGGAAAGACTAATTATTCTTTAAAAGAATGCATTAGGGAGCATGTATGTGAGGTACACAAAGCAGATTGTAATAATGCACTACTGAAGCATGTCAATGATTGCAAAGATGCACGTTTTTTTACTTTTATGGCTTTAGAGTTGTTACATAAGGATTTAAAGTTAGATTTTATAAATAAAACTGAAAGACATGAAGTTAGATGGATTGTTACACTACAAGCAGAAAAAGGATTTGGTCTTAATGGTATTATTCTTTTAAAACCTATTTTAAAGTCACATGGTCTTTTCAACTGAGGTTGGTAGTTACTTTGTACTATATAAAGAGTTCATTATGTTACTTTGCATTCATGGTCTGAAGAAGCAGCTTGTAAGGAATGAAAGCACTTAACCTATTAAAATCTGTTTACGCTTTTAACAGTTTTTGGTCCTTTGTATTCTTGGGTTGTTGTTTAATTGTTTGTCAGAGGACCATTTATGCACAATGTGGTGTTTGTTTAGCTTTGGGGATTGATTGAGATCATTCTGTTAGTACTTTGCTTGTAACTGAGCACACATTTTGACACTGTTTTATTAAATATAAGGGATAAATTATTTCTTCTCCAAGATACTTGTTCACATTGGAAGATCTAATGGTTATCTGATGCAAAGCTGATTAATTTAAGTCTATTTTTGGTCTGGTAAATCCCAAGATATCAGCATTTATTGTTTCACATCTTACCTCCTTTGCGTTTCCTTGGTTCCTTTGCGTTTCCTTGGTTCCTTTGCATTTCCTTGGTTCCTTTGCGTTTCCTTGGTTCCTTTGCGTTTCCTTGGTTCCTTTGCGTTTCCTTGGTTCCTTTGCGTTTCCTTGGTTCAAAGCTTTAACATTCCAAACGAGGTATCATTTTGTTGCATGATCAAACCTTCTCCACCTCTGCCCCTCAACAAATAGACATTCTCTCATTTTTAATCCATGTACATAAGCAACTTTTATTCTGCACCTCACAATTGTATGCTGAAAACCTTGTGGTCTGCCGGTCTCATGGTTGTAACTTCTACATTTCGCTGATTGTTTTTGCCCATATGGTTGTCTTGCTGAAAAATGTTAGGGTAAAATACTGTTACTTTTGCTAGATGACTGCGTTTAACCTGATCTCACTGCCATGGTCACGTTTTAGGTGGTCCTACACAGTATGGCTGATATCTCCACTAATATACACAAGTCTGTCCACCATGACAAGGTAACAGAGCAGAGAGGGCTATATTTCTATAGCTGTACATATTATAGCAAAGTATTTCTACTCCAGGTTTTTGCAAACAACTGCAAAATTTATTACTTTTTCTATCAACTGTCATCATCGCTAGCTGAAATGATGCAACAGACCAGCTCATACAGCCAATTTACAAATGAAAAATAAAGCAACTAAATAAAACAATAAGGAAAAGAAGATGTCCTGGTGATATCAGCAGGCAACAACTTACTATTAGCATAAAATATCTGCAAAATTATACAAAGAGGCAAGCTCAGGTCATGCATCCAGCACCACTCTCCTTCTGAAAACCTGAGCAAATGACAACAGTAAAACTCAAGGAAGAGTAACTGAAAGATGCCTGTAATTATAATGCTGCTAAATAAATTTGACTACTTTTTTACTACCCTGAAGCAGGCAGATAAAATAAGTATTTTGGAGAGTCAACGGTGAAAAATGGAATTTAATGAAAGTGTGCTTTTTGATACAGGTAGAAGGTCAATTGTAGAGGGTTCAGAAGGTACCGCCATACCAAAAGGGTCACAGTCTGATGGAATTAATTAAGAGGAGCTGATACTAGGTAGCAATTTGCAAGACTTTCATGACTGGGTTAAAACGCAGGAAGTGGGATATTTTGTCTCATAGAAATCAGATACTCTTAAACTGCAAAATAGCATCCATCTGAGCCAGGATGAGCCAAGTTGAACATCTGTTTTCCACATGTTGAATATTTAATTTTTAAGTATCTTTGATATACCCTTATCTTCAAATCATTTGCACAGATTAAACTTTCACATTAAACTTCAAATCAGAAATATCATAGATGCCAAGCTGCACTTATTTGTTTCAAAAGCATTTATAAAAAAAAAAACAAAAGGCAAATATTTTAAATATCCTTCCTTTTCTCTGCCTCAGATATTTTGCACATCATCTCAACATTTTATACCCAGCTGCCCATCATAATTAGTGAAGTCTGTCTTTACAACAATAATTAAGCTAAATTAGCACTAACAATGTGCACCTGCTTCGCATCTCATTTATATCTGCATCTCATTAGTCTCCGATCTGGTTCTTTAGCAAACAGACCAAGCAAATGTATCATTTATGCCCTTGACAAGTACAATGTCACATTGCCTTTTTGTTCAGGGTCTGTTATCCAAATCTAACCTCCAGTTATGTGCTTGTAAGTGTTTTATAATGAGGAATTTCGAATCTGGATGGTATTTAGGAAGACATGGAACGACATTGTGTAAGGTAGCAGGTGAGCAACGCATCAAACATTCAAACATCAGAATCCCTAACAGATCAAATTAAAATAAAAAAGACAGAATATACAATGGTAATTTAAAATGCATATACAAATAACAGAAAAACAAAATACAAATATATGTTAATGATAATATATAAAACTCCATCAAATGATGCAGGAAGTAAACACAGGGCAAGCAGTAGACATAAGCATATAACACATACCACTATTTAAAAGAACTTTTACTGAGTAAAAATAGTTTATGAAACAGACCTCTGTGAGGTAGCAAAACATTCACTTAGCATTGCAGAGTGAGAACTGTTGAGGAAAATAAGGTATATGATGAAGTGAGAGTGACAGGAGAGGTGTAGTTAGGTTATGTTGCAAAGAGAAATTGAAATGAACGAGGAGATGGACAGGTAAGCGATTTGGAAAGAACGTTATTACTGAGCAGAAGGAGATTCACTTTTTTATATTAAGAATAGTTTTTAGGAGCAGATAAGGTAGCTAATGGATAGGGTAAGCTTGAAAATTTAGCCTGGTGTTGTGCAGATACAAAAAGCAACTATATCAGCTGTTAGGTTACTGGGTTGAAAATACAGCATTGAGACTAAACTGCATTTATTTACTTATGTATATCTGTACATGTGTATGCATCTATTTATTTATATTCATTTAATAGTTAGTCCCATGGGGTTGGTTGTTGGCATGATGGTTAAGGTGTTTACATTACATATAAGAGGTGCAGGGTTTGATTTTCACCAAGGGAAGATGGCCAGGCTTAAAATGGGTCAGAAGGGTATCTAGCCTTGTATTAACTTGCAATCATTAACATCAGCATAATGACAGAAACAATAAATATACTTACAGTTTGAAAGGTTGCATTAGTCATGTTACAGACTATTATACAGAATAATATCTTGCAAGAAAACACATATATATGAGATCCTAAATTGCTAAGAGTAATTGGTAATGTAATGCATGCTGAACAGGCCAAAAAATAAACAGATGCGTTCCTTAAAGCAAAGTGAGTGCCTCATTACGTGTACATATGCCCGACCTGTTCAGAAACATCACATACAAACAACACATTCGATGCCATTACATACCGTTTCTGTCTGTTACTGTACATGTTACTCAGCATTCCAATCACCATAACATTATCAGTGGTACTAATACGTTTTTCATTTACTTATGCATTCATTTCCTATACTTTTTTTCCCGATGAAGGTCAATGTGGTAGCACATTCTGTAGGGTTCATCCCACTTCCTTTACCCCAGCAACAGTAGCTCTTTCTGTGGATTCCTACAGAAGCCGAGAAATGCAGTCCCTTCAATGTGTGCATTATTCTTTCAGAGGAGTTTGCATGGTACACCTTTTGGGGGAGACCCTAGCAGGCATTCTAATAAGGTACTAGAGCTAACTATTTAAACTCGTCCCGGTACTCTGAGATGCTCTGAAATGCTAATTTCCTGTCTTTGTCAGCAATAGAGTTCAGAGCTACCCAGCTTAGGAACGTCATGATTTCTGCAACTTGTATTAGTGATCTCATCTTTCCGTCTCTCCCAAAGCTCAGAACCATACGCGAGGATGGGGACAATGAGTGGCCTATAGACTGAGACTGTTTTGCTATGATCGATTTATAATAATACCCATTTGTTAACTATGTATGTCCACTGGACACAATCCCTTTATAGGAGTGATCCAGGAGAAATGTCTGGTTAAGCGACTTGTTCAAGGTCACACAATAAGCAAATGACGACTGAGAGAACCAAACTCTCGACCACAGTACACAGTCTTAAGCCTGTGCAACAACTACCAGATCCACATTGAAGTACAGCAGTTAATTATTTATTGACGTTTGTTTACCAGGAAAATCTGACTGGATAATTTTACCTGATTTTAGCAGAGATCCAGGGAGAAAAGCTCCTCAAAGAGAAGAACAGAAAATACATCTACAGAGGTGAAAGGTGACATCATATTACAACACACTCCGAATACAGAGATTAATACAAATATTAATACACACATGACATGTATGGTAATATAACTATACCATCATTAAATACATATACAGAGGTGAAAGTTGACATCATATTACAATACACACCGAATACAGACATTAATACAAATATTAATACACACATGACATGTATGGTAATATACCTATACTATCATTAAATACATATACAGAGGTGAAAGATGACATCATATTACAACACACTCCGAATACAGAGATTAATACAATTATTAATACACACATGACATGTATGGTAATATACATATACTATCATTAAATGCATATACAGAGGTGAAAGGTGACATCATATTACAACACACTCTGAATACAGAGATTAATACAAATATTAATACACACATGACATGTATGGTAATATACATATACTATCATTAAATACATATACAGAGGTGAAAAGTGACATCATATTACAGCACAGTCCGAATACAGAGATCAATACAAATATTAATACACACACATGACATGTATGGTAATATACATATACTATCATTAAATACATATACAGAGGTGAAAGGTGACATCATATTACAACACACTCTGAATACAGAGATTAATACAAATATTAATACACACATGACATGTATGGTAATATACATATACTATCACTAAATACATATACAGAGGTGAAAAGTGACATCATATTACAACACAGTCCAAATACAGAGATCAATACAAATATTAATACACACATGACATGTATGGTAATATACATATACTATCATTAAATACATATACAGAGGTGAAAGGTGACATCATATTACAACACACTCCGAATACAGAGATTAATACAAATATTAATACACACATGACATGTATGGTAATATACCTATACCATCATTAAATACATATACAGAGGTAAAAGGTGACATCATATTACAATACACTCCGAATACAGAGATTAATACAAATATTAATACACACATGACATGTATGGTAATATACCTATACTATCATTAAATACATATATATGGCTTCACCCAACTAGTCCAGTCGCCGACCAGGATAAATAAAAACTCCAGCAAGCACACTACCCTGGATTGGATACTAGTCAGTAAGAGCCCCCAGTCATATATAACAGGTTGCTTATCAGATAGCCTCAGTGATCACTCCCCAACATTCCTACTCAAAAAATACCTATACCAAGCTAAACCTGTCATCTACCGTCAAATACATAAAAAACTAAACTTTAACCCACTCACATTCATCTCATCCCTCAAAGAATGTAACTGGCATCCTCTAAAGTACCTCAGCCTTGATGACGCAGTTGAATTTTTTAATACTACCTTCCTGAGCATCCTCAATTACCATGCCCCCATAAGACTTTCCAGAATCAAAGCACAACCCTCCCCATGGCTACAGACAACCACTAAGTCAGAAATGAAAAACAGGGATAAAGCCTGGGAGCACTGGTGCAAAACCAAAACCCCCACAACTAGACAGAAATTCCTAGAACTACGCAATAGAGTCAAAAAGCTAATAAAACAGGACAAATTCCAATACTACCAGTCTGCCCTAGACTCCTCTCAACCCAGCCCCAAGCAGTTCTGGTCCTCCATAAACTCCATCCTCCACCCAAATAAAGTCAGTACCCCTCTTCCTAACATCCCTCACTCCTCAGAAAATATTGCTACCTCATTCAACACACACTTCACACAAGCCATACTATCACTAGCTAAACAACACAACCCCCCTCCCCTCCAACCCACACCTTCAACTAGTAATCTCCCACTGCCTTCTCTTTTTCTCCTGTACCTACCTCCAACATAAAAAAACTCTTAACTAAACTTAAGCCCACCAGATTAGCAGCAGACAACCTCCCAAGTGAATACCTACAAATCACAGCTAATGCTCTGGCCTACCCAGCATCCATCTTGATTAACCGATCTCTGTCAGAAAGTTACGTTCCCACACTGTGGAAAGTATCACATATAATTCCCCTCCACAAAGGCGGACCCTCCACAGAACTAACCAGTTACTGCCCCATAGCTATTCTCTCTCCACTCTCCAAAATACTAGAGAGATGCATACACTCTCAGGTCTCAGACTACCTCCTTACTAACAACCTCCTTTCCAATACTCAGCATGGTTTCCGACCAAACCATAGCACCACCACTGCCTTACTCTCCTTTACTAACACAATCCTTCAGCATAAAACCAATGGCTATTTCTTCTCTGCTACTTTCCTAGACCTATCTAAAGCATTTGACATGGTCCCACACAAACAACTTATCTCTGTCCTCAATAACCTATCCTTCTCACAATCAGTCACCAACTGGTTTCAGAGTTACCTGTCTGACCGCCAACAATCCATTGTATGACAGAATGACATATCTCCCCAACTACCTGTCTCCATAGGGGTTCACCAAGGATCCATCCTTGGACCCCTACTCTTCTCTGTTTTCACCAATAATCTAACCTCTGCCACCAAACATGACACAATCATACAATACGCAGATGACTCAACCATCATCTGCTCAGCCCACTCCCTACCCAAACTGCAAAAAGTCACACAGGAAGCCTTTTCCTCTGTTGAAACTTGGTTATCCAATGCCCAATTAATACTCAATCCAAACAAAACTGAACTACTCATCTTCCAACCCACTAAACATACTCAAACCAACTCTCACTTTAACATCACAGCAAAAGAAAACACCACTATATACTCAACTGAACACACCAAATTGCTAGGAGTGGAAATAGTCAATAAACTAAAATTTGACATTCACATATCCTTGACCATAAAAAAAGTCCACAATAAACTAGGAGTGCTATACAGAAATAAGCAACTTCTCACCAAAGCAGCAAAGATTTCAATAGCAAATTCCCACCTTATCTCCACCCTACTTTATGCCTGTCCAATATATACCAACCTAAGGCAATGCGATTTAAACAAGCTAGAGACCTGCTACAACAAAATCGCCAAATTCGCCACAGGGGCATCCTACCATAGTCACCACTGTCTCTCACTTGCTGAACTGGGCTGGCTTGAACTCCCTCACCTCCTTCAATGGTATCAACTCTCACTTGCCCACAAACTAGTAAACCATCCACTAAATGTCCCATCCCTCCAGAATCTACTCCAACCCTATCGCACCACCAGACCACTAAAATCCAGCAACAAAAATCACTTGCAGATCACTAAAGCCAATAACACTGCTGGTGAAGCACTATTCTCTTGCACCATAGCCAAATTATGGAACTCCCTCCCACCCACAATTACCTCCATAACATCATGCACCCACTTCAAAACTTTACTAAAAGCACACCTAAAAACATGGCTGGCTATGCTCTTGCAACTCCCACTCTAATATCACCCTCTCAATCCAACCACTACCTTTCTTTCCACTCCACTAACTACCTTGATTATAGCAAGCTCAGATGCTCATAAGCCTAGTACTTATTATACAGCAGGAACTTCTTCTTGTAACATTTGTTAATGTCTGTTATGTACTTCACAGATAAAGATTCTAGTTGTCTACTGATGTACTATGTTCTTCATCTGTAAATATGTTGTATGTAATTGCTATGTAAATTGTTAATCGCTATGTAATCTAATGTAACTACTGTCTGTTTATTTTAACTGTGGAGCTTTTCTCTGAGCCTCCACTGAAAATGGACCTACGTCCAGTCAGACACTCCCGGTCAACAAATATACATAAATAAATAAATATACAGAGGTGAAAGGTGACATCATATTACAATACACTCCGAATACAGAGATTAATACAAATATTAATACACACATGACATGTATGTTAATATACCTATACCATCATTAAAAGAAGAAGGAAAGGCTAATATGTACATTGAAACATGTGGACATGTTATAGGTGAGAGACATTATTGTTGTTGTTGTTTGACTTTCGGCTTTTCCCAGTTAGGGGTTGCCACAGCAGAACTCCGGTCCGCTAATGATTGGCAGTTAGTTTTTATGGTGTTGAGTTGCCAACCCGACGCCCAACCTTCAACGAAGGCACACCCAGGGTTATTACTCACTAATAAAGCAAATGTCAGAGTGGAAAAATGCAAACAGAGATTAAAGAGGAGGAGAGGAAGAGAAATAAGTATTTGTTAGATCTAATAAATGCGGTAGACATGGGAGACAAGAGAAGTAATGAGAAAAAACAAGATTAAGAGTAAGAGAAAGGAAAGCAAGAGAGGATGCATACAGGCGTTAGAGGAGAAGGAAATGAAATTATTACCAGGAGACCAGGACGTGCGAACATACAGGCGTTAGAGGAGAACGAACTGAAATTATTACCAGGAGAGCAGGACGTGCGAACATACAGGCATTAGAGTAGAAGGAACTGAAATTATTACCAGGAGAGCAGGACGTGCGAACATACAGGCATTAGAGGAGAAGGAACTGAAATTATTACCAGGAGAGCAGGACGTGCGAACATACAGGCATTAGAGGAGAAGGAACTGAAATTATTACCAGGAGAGCAGGACGTGCGAACATACAGGCATTAGAGGAGAAGGAACTGAAATTATTACCAGGAGAGCAGGACATGCGAACATACAGGCATTAGAGGAGAAGGAACTGAAATTATTACCAGGAGAGCAGGACGTGCGAACATACAGGCATTAGAGGAGAAGGAACTGAAATTATTACCAGGAGAGCAGGACGTGCGAACATACAGGCATTAGAGAAGGAACTGAAATTATTACCAGGAGAGCAGGACGTGCGAACATACAGGCATTAGAGAAGGAACTGAAATTATTACCAGGAGAGCAGGACGTGCGAACATACAGGCATTAGAGGAGAAGGAACTGAAATTATTACCAGGAGAGCAGGACGTGCGAACATACAGGCATTAGAGGAGAAGGAACTGAAATTATTACCAGGAGAGCAGGACGTGCGAACATACAGGCATTAGAGGAGAAGGAACTGAAATTATTACCAGGAAAGCAGGACGTTCGAGCATACAGGCATTAGAGGAGAAGGAACTGAAATTATTACCAGGAGAGCAGGACGTGCAAAGCCACAAGTCAGACAGCAATTCTTTTAGTTGCTGCATAAATAAATAAATGATTTGTCTTAACTTGATTGATGTAGGTATTGTATACAAGACTTGCTACACAGTGTGAGTACAGATGCTGACAAAAGTTTTTGTAAGGCCTTTAGATATCAAGTAGATTTTTGTTAGAAGATCGAAGGTGATAATTTGTGGGGGTAATGATGGAGAATTTTATTTATAGCTGGCAAAAAGTGGGGTTAAATATAATTCTTTGTGTTTAGAGAAGCTGAGTATAATTCAATTGGTTGGTGGCATAATTCTAGCCAATTTAAAGTTTTTAGTGCTGAACTGTGATGAATTCTGTGACTTGTGTGAGATTTAAATCTAGCTACCTTGTTGTAATACTGCTCTAGTTTAGATTTTAGGGTAGCCTGGAGGTTAGTCAAGATGGGAGAACTGTATAATAAAGAGAAGAGTGGGCACACAGTTGCAAGAGTGTCTCTGGTGGATGTAATAAGGATTTTTTGGCTCTACTCCTAGTTTTTTATCATTTATTGTTATATTGCTCTGCATCTACAGATTATATCTGAGGTTGTCATGTATTGAAACAACTAGCAGTTAAGACGCAGTACTTCAATTGGCAGGGGATGTGATGTTATGGGTAAATGATTTGGGGAAAATAAAAGGAGTCTGGTTTTCTTTGGATTGAGGAGTTGGTGGTTACAAATCAAGTTTTCAGTTGAGTTAAAGGCAGGTTGAGTAATCTTTTTGAAATTTTCTAGATTGCCTGAGAGACAAGATTAGAATTGTCTGCATACAGTACAAGGGATGTTTGTTTTGTGTAAATATAAGAAATAGAACAGAACTAAGGATAGAGCCTTGTGGTACACATATTTCTCAACCTCTCAGTGCAAAATATCTAGGTCAAGTCTGACAAAATGGGGGGACAAAGGCAAATAAATAGGGACAGATTTTAAATATTGCTCTTATAAACTTAGAGAGTTGCTACACTAACAGGGTTTGTTTTAACATACATTTTTGAAGGATTTGAAGGTTGAAACTCATATATATGCCATTATTTAGAGATTTCAGTCCTCAGATCATTCCATTGATTTGCCAGAAAATGACACATTTTGAGAAGAGTGAAATAAAAACATGAGCCAAAAATCTATCCATTCTGCTAAAATCTGGAGAGTTGAAAGGTATGGTGGTACGCCTGTAATGCTGGATAGAGAATGGATAAAGGTAGAATTCCATCCGACTGCCTGGTAACATTCTGACAAGTAATTATTAAACCACTAAAGACTAGGTTGTGAGATACGCACTGTGCACAGTTGTAGAAGTTTGCTCAACTACTGAACCTTAAATGCTCAGGTTTCTGTACCATATGTGGGCACTGGTTGCACCAATGTTTTGTAGACCTTACTTTTCATCGTCTTTGGCATTCTTCTCGCACAGACTACGTATGACTCTCTGAACCAGTTGGCTGCTGCCCTCTACTTCTAGCATTCACCTCCTCATTCAGACTTGCCTTCTTCTCCTCAACCACCTCTCCCAGAAAGTGCAAGCATTTAACTTCTTCCACTATTTCCTCTTCTGTCTCAGTTCTCAGCTTCTTCTGATTTCTCTCATTTGCTGTTATCCCATGTGTCTTCAGTTTTGCATTCCATTCCCCTATCCTTTGCTGAAGTTCTAGCTCAGAGTCTACCTGTAATGCCACATTGTCTGCAAACAGCAACTTTGTTGATCTGTCCCCTCCGACCTGTTTGCTAACGTAGTCCACCAGCAGTATGAACAGTAGTGAGCTAAGAGCTAAACTCTGATGCTTACCCACTCCCATCAGGAACCTCTCTGTGAGAGCAAACACTATGCATACTTAAACACTGAGTCCTTGTATATATCCTGCACTAATTACACCAATATTTCTGGGACTTAGAACAACTGCAACACTGCCCAAATAGATTTCCTGGGGCCTTGTCATATGCTTTCTCTAAGTCTAGGAATGCCCTGTCGGACTCTTTCCTCATCTCTAGCTTCTTCTCGACTATCGGGCTCACTCCAAACATCTGTTCATTTGTGCTGCATGCTGATCTAAATCTTAACAGCTCATTTCCGGTCTTACTTTCTACTCCTCAGTGTATTCGTTTGCCACACTCTCTAGAACTTCTATGCAGTGTGATAGGAGTTTGCTACCTCTGTATTGCTCACGGTTGTTTATGCCTATTTTGTTCTTGTACACTGGCACCAGTATGCTTATTCTCCAGTCATCTTGGATCCGCCTTTCTCTTCATGCTGCTCTGAGTCCCCTCAGGACCCATTTCTCTCCCGTCTCATCCAGCATCTTGATCATGTCTGCTATGACCTCATCTGAGCCTGCTATGACCTCATCTGAGCCTGCTGCTTTCTCTAACTTCATTTTTCTTAGTTTTGTATTACCTTCTTCTATGGTGGGCTCCTCCTCTTCTCATATCTTAGGCTGTGCCTGGGGCAGTACACCTTCTGTAGGATTTTCTTCATTCAGAAGCTGCTGAAAGTACTCCTTCCATCTGCCTTTGATGTCCTTTGGCCTGGTGATCAGGTTGATGTTGGCATCTCTTATGAAGGGTATCTGACTATCTTCTTTGTTTTTCTTTGTTTGCTTTGCAACCTGATAGTGTTTCTTTCTGCCATCTACTGAGTCACATTCCAGAAGCTATTAGAGTGCCTCTGATGCCCTGTTCTTTGCTATTGCAACTCCTCTCTTAACCTCTTTGTTAGTCGACCAGTATTCCTTCCTAGCCTGGTTTGTCTTTTCCATCACCCACTTTTTCCTGCAGTCTTTTTTTTTTTTTATGATCTCCTGGACTTCTGTATAGCACCACCAGCTTTTCTTATGTACCTTGCTTCCGTACCTGACTTGGCCACATATCTGTTCTATAGGCACCACCAGCTTTTCTTATGTACCTTGCTTCCGTACCTGACTTGGCCACATATCGGTTCTATAGGCACCACCAGCTTTTCTTATGTACCTTGCTTCCGTACCTGACTTGGCCACGTATCGGTTCTATAGGCACCACCAGCTTTTCTTATGTACCTTGCTTCCGTACCTGACTTGGCCACGTATCGGTTCTATAGGCACCACCAGCGTTTCTTATGTACCTTGCTTCCGTACCTGACTTGGCCACATATCTGTTCTATAGGCACCACCAGCGTTTCTTATGTACCTTGCTTCCATACCGGACTTGGCCACATATCTGTTCTATAGGCACCACCAGCGTTTCTTATGTACCTTGCTTCCGTACCGGACTTGGCCACATATCTGTTCTATAGGCACCACCAGCATTTCTTATGTACCTTGCTATCGTACCGGACTTGGCCACGTATCGGTTCTATAGGCACCACCAGCATTTCTTATGTACCTTGGTTCCATACCGGACTTGGCCACATATCTGTTCTATAGGCACAACCAGCGTTTCTTATGTACCTTGCTTCCGTACCGGACTTGGCCACGTATCGGTTCTATAGTCCTCTCACATGCTTTGAAGTGCTGCAATTCTTTTTCAGCTCCACCTATTCTGTCTTCTTTCTGAGGCGCTAGAGCCCTGAATATTTCCTTGAACTCTTGGGCTTATGCCTCAGTAAACTTCCAGGTCTTGCAGCGTAGTCCTGTTGTCCATAAACCCTTCTCTGACCACTGTTTGCTACAGATTCTAGCAACCACTAGCTTATGCTGTTGGGTGCCTGTTTCACTGAAGATGACTTTGCAATTGCTTATTCTACCCCAATTCCCTTTCCGTACTAGAAGGAAGTCTACCTGAGTTGCATTTTGGCCACTCTGGCATGTGATGTTCATAGGTTCATAGGTTCATAGGTTCATACTAGGCTATCTGCCCTAGGGCATTTATAAGCCTAGCCAGAGTGTGTGTGGCTTTCACCACCCCTTAGGATGACAATACTATACCCATTAGTTTGCTGTGCCTCTGTCCAGCAGTGATACAGATATGATTCCTGGGGTAAACCTACGATCTCCCATCCACTCGTCAAGATTTCTCTTGAACAGAGTCAGTGAGGGGCTCTGCCTCACATGGACTGGGATTCTGTTCCATAGTGTAGGGAGTCTCTGGGTGATGAATCTGTCCCTCCAGCATGTCCTATTTATATCCGTGTTGAGGTTTAAGTCTCTTGCTCTCGTGGCTCTGGTGGATTTGGATTTATTGAGGTGGAGCATGTCCATTAATTCGGGGTTGGACATGGCCTTGTATGTCAGGCACAGATCACCTCTGAGCAGATGGTATGCGACTGAATAGAGCTGGAGTTTCTTCAGTCGGGCATCATATGACATATGTTTGAGCCCCTTTATCCTTTTGGTGAGGAACTTTTGGGGTCTTTCCAACTGCTGCAGGTGTCGGGTTAGGTACATTCCGAATGGGGCGTTGTACTCAATCATTGGTCTGATAAGTGAAGAGTACAGGGTACAATGACCTCTCCTGATCTGGATGTGAATCCCTTCATGATCAGGTGGGCAATGTAGAAGGTCTTCCTAACCACTTTGGCAATGTGAGTGTCAAAAAGAGGTTACTGTCAACTTGGGTCCCCAGGTCCCTGATAACTTCTTCCGTGTTTAATGGATTACCACCTATGTGGTAATTAGGGGTTACCTTGTTTTTCCCAAAGGGTATGACTATACATTTTTGGCATTTAGCTTAAGGCCATGGCTCTGGCACCAGTTATCCATTTCTATGAGACCTCTCTGGAGGATGTCTGTGTCTGATGGAGTGTCAATTATGGTGCCCAGTTTGCAGTCATCTGCAAATTTTGTCAGCCACAATCCCCTATGTTTGCCTGCACTTCAGAAAAATAAATGCCGAACAAGAGGGGGCCCAGGACTGAGCCCTGTGGGACACCGCTCGTGACTGGCTTAGAGTCTGACATGGCACCAGCAACTCTAACCCTGTGTGTTCTGTCCTTGAGCCAGTTTGCAATCCATCTTGTGACATATGGGTTTACATCTAAGCTGGTGAGGTTTTCTATGATGCCCGAGTGGGGTATTGTGTCGAACGCTTTTGCTAGGTCAAGGTAGGCTGTGTGAACTGCCTTACCCTCATCAATGGCCTTAGTGACTGTTTCGAAAAAGTCGACCAAGTTCAAGACTCCCTCTCTCTTTTGTTGAAGCATGTGTTGACCACTGCCAAACCATTTGCCAGACATAAGTCTAGAATGGCTTCTCCTTATTTTTCCTGTTGCCTCACCCATGTGAACCCAAGATGATCAAGTTTAAAATATGAACAAAAAAGAGCCAGCATGCATAAGAAACTAAATGCAACATCTGTGACATTTATTTGATTATGTATGCGAAGGAGCCAGCATGCATAAGAAACTAAACGCAACATCTGAAACATTTATTTGATTATGTATGTGTGTATGTACATATGTATGTGTGTTTCTATGTATGTATTTATCTTTGTTAACCAGATAGCTGGACACTCCAAGGATGTTGTTTGAAAGAAATAACTTCCAAAACAGCATAAAAATAAAATTGCGTAAAAGAAAACTGCTGTCTTTGCACCAAAAAATTTCTGGACAGATAAGAATACTTTATTGAACAAAAAGATTAAGTGCTTTTGCTTTCATAAGAACTTCATCAGAATTTAACAACTATTAAAAATGCTGTTGATTTAAAAAAAGTAGAAAAACAGTGACATCAGGTCTCCTCAGCAAATTATCTCTGTGCATCAATAAAGTAATTAAGAATGTCCAATAAAAACAAAACTCCAGTAAGAAAAATAAGATTCTTAAGAGGCACACTTCACAGAAAATTGTATATATAAATATAAAATATTACTTTGAAATATTAATGCAATATCTTGTTTAAAGTGTGTATAGGTAACTGTAACAGAGCTGCATACTCAAATTATACATACAGACATAAAAGATATTAAGAAACATTGAAGATGATGCATAATGTATATATAAAACGTATCCTTCTTTCTAAACAGCAATCATATCTTGTTTGCTTTTATTATCAATACACTGTTTAAGGATATTTTGAAATTAACCCTGGTGGAACACTGGCGTTTAACTGAACTGCCAGCATACTTCCCAGGATTCCTATCCAGCCTCCCATAAGCCACCTCTCTCGTTCTTTTGCACCTTTTGCAAGATGAAAAATAAACATTTCTTAAAATCCTGACAAACAAGTGAGAGCTTAAACAAGGCATTCCTTTGATCTCCTTTCCTAATAGATTTATTGTGCTTATAGATTCTTAATTTCAACTGTCTTTCAGTTTTTCCCATATAAAATGCAGAACATGTGAGGCACATACCTAAATATACCACCCCAGTAGTATTACAATTGACTCTGCCATCGTTGGTTAACACTTGTGGGTAGGAATCAGTCATAATATTGGGCCCATTTTATATAAATCTATGTTGCCTACATCACCCACAGGTAGTCATGACGTGTCTTTCATCCTGGACCTTGTTTTTTCAACAATTTCCTTAATATTCTTATCCCTCTTATAAACAATGGCTAGAAATTCGTCTAACTTGTCTTTTAAATTGAATAAATCAATCCCAGATTCCCAGTTCTTGTAAACTTCAAGCCCCAAAGAACAAAATCATGGCATTTTGATAGTGACTCAGCTGACTGACAGTAGAACTGGTGTTTAAAATTCCACCAGCCAAAATAGCTGTATATATTGTCCACCTGTGAGAGTTCACCTCACCAACTGAATTTCTGATCATATCACAGGGATACCCCTGGGATAAAAACAAAGTACTAAGAAATTCAGTTTCAACCTCAAAAGTAAAGTCATCTGACACCAATCTTGACACTTGAACAAATTGTTGGTTAATTAAAGTTCTTTTTTGCCAGAGAGGGTGACAACTATTATTGTGTAAGAAACTATTAGAACAAGTCCCTTTTCTGTAAATATTGGATTCACGTTTACCATCAATATGTTTTTTTTTTTTTAATAGTAACATCCAGAAAATCAATATGTTCATAATTGTAGTTATTGGTAAATTCCAAAAAAAGGAATGGCAGTATTTAAATATTTAATAAACTTTATTAGTAAGTTGCAGGGGCGGCTCGTGGCATCGGACTGCCGGACTGCAGCCCCCTCAACAAAAAAAAGAAAAAAGTACCTTTTTGTGTAGTGAGTGTATTTTTTTTTGTTTACTGTGTCTGAAGCAAGCCACGACTCATCTTTCAAGTTTCTTCCTGCCTCGCGGTTTTAAATAAAGACTTTTTTTTTGTTTTTGCTGCAGCCCGGTGAGGACCTTAAGGCATCAGTGTGATGCCCAGCAGTCTATGTGGTTCCAAACCGCATAGAATTGGAAGGGGTTCGGACTGCGACGTCCGCAGACACATACATAACGTGCTTGGGCTAAATGCTGCTGATTGGTTGTCGCTCTCTTCCCGGGCTTTATGTGTTGGGAAAAGAGCGGGAATCAAACAGTTTCAGTTGTGGACTGATTCGTGACTGAGTCGCTCGAGGGAAGGATTTACCTAGGTAGTATTTAGCATTTATTTGCTATTGGATTTCTATTTTTTTTTTTTTTGGGCGGCCTATATTTTGTCAGCTGTGCTGAAGGTGAAGAAGAATTACTGAAGATAAGAAAGAAGTACAACAAGTTAGAAGAAGAAGAACAGAGTAGAGTACAGAGAGTTTTCTTCTTGGTTGTATGTATATTGTTTTTTATTGTCCCAGCCAACTGCATCTTTTTTAATTGTCATTGTTTATGTTATTATGTTTATTGGCAGCCCTTTTAGCTGGACATGCTTGATTGCTTTAGTGTACTATATTGTTTAATCAGGTGGTTACTTAACATGGATGGTCTAGCAGTTGTTGCAGAGATTAAGGTTGCAAGCTGTAGTTTCTGTGGTAGTGGGTTTCATTCTTTCAGCCTATTGTGTGGCTTTGAGCGGGTCACTTAACAAGGCATTGCTCCCATGTTGCCCCTGAAAAGGGAATGTGTGTCCAGTAGGCCTACCTGGTTAGCAAAGGTGTGTTATTATTATTATATTCTTAAATCTTGAAGATAGGAGAACTTATGACATTGTTAACTACAGGAAGGAATGTTTCAGATTACTTTATTCAACTAGGAATTTGGGAATATATTACCAATATTAAGAAAACAAATGTGCTTAGTTCTGTAGCTTTTCATTTTCAAATATATTCCTAAAACTATAAAGGAAGAAAAAGAGTCTAATATTACTTTGAAAAAGCAAGAGCCATTATATGTTTAATACATTATTAAAAATTCAGTGCATTATTTTTCAATTGACTGAACATGGAACCAGACCTGAAGTATTGGACAGTCAAAATCTGAGGACTATAACTGAACTTGAATTGTATAGGTTGTTTTTAAACTCGTTTCTTTGTATTATAAATTATTGTAATTGTTTTAGATGTAAGCATGGTGTATGTTGTGATCAGTTTGTCCCTAGAAGACTGTTAGCTGAAGCTGAAGTGCTGGGAGGTTTTTGTTCAGGAAGAAAAACTGGTATGAAATAAAATGTTTTCTTCTATTTTTGTGTGTGTGTGTGTGTGTGTGTGTGTGTGTGTGTGTGTGTGTGTGTGTGTGTGTGTGTGTGTGTAAAATGCCCCAGTGGCTAGAGCAAACTCATGATGGTGTGCTAGGGAATACCTCAGGCTTGAACCTTGTATACAGGTGTTAAGGGCCTGAATTCCCTACTCACCACCATTTGTAAAAAATTTGCAGATTTCTGCCTCATATTTGATCTGTTCTATTCCTCATAATATCTGTGGTTTCTAAATACTTCAATGCTTGATATTTGATGGTGCAGTGGTAGCATTGTTACCTCACAGCTGCAGGTTCTTAGGTTTGATTTTTGGCTGGGGTGCCTTCTGTGTGGGGTCTGCGTCTTCTCCCTGTGTTGGTGTGGGTTTGCTTTTGTGTCCTCCCATGTTACAAAGACATGTCTGCATTATTTCTTCCTGGGCTTCTGCTGAAAATTGTTTTTTTTGTTCTAAGTCAGACTGTCCTGGTTAACAAATGTTAAATAAAATTGACAGACATTTGAATTTCAGACTTCAGGTTTCTGAATGTTTAATTCCTTGCATATTTGATGGTTCAGTAGTAACATTGTTGCCTCACAACTATAAGTTTTCTGGTTTGATTCTTGGCTGGGGTGCCTTCTGTGTGGAGTCTGCATCTCCTCCCCGTGTTTGTGTGGATTTGCTCTGGTGCCCTGCCATTTTACAAAGATGTGTCTGCAGTATTTCTCCCTGGTCATCTGCTGAAAATTGTTTTTGTTCTGTCAGAAGTAAAACTGACAGGCATTTGAATTTCAGACTTCATATTCTTCAGAAAATACATAGTAACACAACCTATTTTCTAAGTTTATAAAATGAATATTTGAAATTTATCCCTATTTTTGGAACTGTATTCCCCCATCATTGGCTTCATCCATATTTTTTGCGCTAAGGTTGACAGCTATGGCAAGAACTGAATTCACTAAATATGTTTGAGGGCTGTATTCCCTCATTACTGGGTTTGTCCTGGTGTTTTGTGCTAAGATGTTGACAGCTATGGTGAGAACTGAATTCACTGAATGATAGCCAATTAAGTTTCATTCTTCCCCTCTTCCACAAAGCAGCTGATTTGGCACAGTAGTATGTTGTTCTGACTGTTTTGTACAGGGCCTTGGCAGTAAAATGTATGGTGGTAACACAGCATTTTATTCTAGCAACTTTCAAAGATTATACAAGCAATGTTTAATGTGTACCTGGTTTTGGGCAAATTTTGGCTTTTTCCAGAGTTCTTGTGCTGTTGAGATGCAGTTTAGTATTGAGTAGATTTTACAAGGAGCTGAGAGCTGCAGAGGAAGAGAAGTTTAGTGCTGCTTATGCAAAGTCTGCTTCCATTGTTAATAGCACAACAGGTTGTGTACTTGCTTTTGATGCAGAAGGCTGTGGGTTCTACTCCCTCAAGGGGTGGATGCTGTCATATGAAGAATGTCTTCCTTGGAGAAGATACTACCTATGAGCCTGTTATCAGTTTGCCATCCAATTGCAATATTACTAGCTTATCATTTTTTTAATGTAATATAGGCAATTTATTCCTCAGGGGCAACAGACACTTTATTTTTCGATGAAACCATGAAATATAAAGGTGTTTGCTAACAGCAACCTTTTCATTAGTTACAGATTTCTTTAATGTGGAATTATTTAGATGACTTTTACTTCAGAGATTGTGCATATACTGATTATGGTGGACTGTAGAAGTTTGAGTAGACTTTTATGATGGAAATGTTCTGAACTGGGCAGTTTTGTCATTATTGGTGCATGCGTTTTGTTTAATTGTTTAATAAATTTAAAACGCCCTCTAACAACTGTACTGTATTGTACAAGGAATATAATTTAGTACAATCAGGAAGGTGTATCAAAGAGCACATGTATGTTTCATATGCAAGGGGCCTATGATTTGAAAACAGCCCAGAATTAATCTTTATCTGCCACTGGCAAAACGTATTTTCTTTGAATGTGGGTTTCAATGCTGTTTCAATGAATGTTAGTTTCAAGGGCAGAGACGTTTTAATGCTAAGTCTGTTTTCATTGTGAGACTGCATTGCTTTGTTTAGCAGATGTCTTAGTGTTTGTGCTGTAAAATGCAAAATAAAACTTTCAAATGAAGTCCAAATCATCATATAAGTAAAGCAGTATGCACATTAGTGTTTATGGTAAATGGAGTGAAATAGCCAAGAAATGGATCATTGGAATGGCTGCAGGGGGGAGGCTCCATTCAACCATGTTGTGAGGGGGAAGGGTGGCAAACTCACAGCCCCAACTGAACTATACCTCCCAACTGTCCAGATTTTCAAAGAATGAATAGATTTTTGCTTCTTATTTTTGGTTTGTTCCTCCTATATCATTTAGTAATTAAGTCACTAAATAATGGCACACTGAGTTTCAGACTTCATAACCTTCAGAAAAAATGCATGCTAAAGTCAGACCAGGTATTCTATCAACTGTCTCAGTTTATACAAGAGCAATTTTTAGTACTGTTTATATGTTCCCCCAAAATATTTGGCTGGTCCAGATTTATTGTATTAACAGGTTGAGAGGTACATGCAAATTGCTTTATAGAATTAGGGATAGCCAAACCTCTCAACTGTCCCTGATTTTGGCTCAAAATGTTGCTCTTCCCTCTAATAATCCCTCCACAAAATAGCAATTTTGGAAGAAAACATGGAGGGTTTACAATTAAGGAATAACTGTAATAATCAGAGTTATAGATTACTTTTATTTCAGAAATGCATGTAGATTCTTTTATTTTGTCAACTGCTCAAGTTAGCAGTACTAATATTAAAGTGTCCCTCCTTTGACAGGTTCCCAGTTGTATCGTGTGGCTATTTTATATTTTTGCATCACATTTTTGGTCCGTTTTTCATAAAATTGTGTTTTTTTTTGGCAAATTAGTGACAAATCATTAAAGACTGAAGTTAGAAAATAATGGCAGACATTTGAGTTTCAGATTTCATACCCTTCAGAAAATTCATACTAATGCAAGACCTATTCTATTATCTTTCTAAGTTTATAAGAGCAATATTTAAAATATTTTTGAGCCTTTGTCCCACTTCGATGTATGGCTTTGTCCAGATTTCTTGCTCTGAGGTTGAGAGGTATGACAAATATGTCAGGGCCATCACAGTCAGCCAGAGACATTTCAAATTGTGACATATGTGTTGCACCCCACTCCCCCATGTAGTGACTCTGGATGTGTCCAAGCAAGGCAAGGAGTAGTTATGCAGTGTAAATGTGCAGAGTATCCCCCCATCCAAGGTAGACACAAGTACTACATTGGCTTTTCATCTGTCCTTGATTTTGCAGAATGGTCTGGTTTATCATATTTTTGTACTGTTGATTTATGCTTATTACTCAAAGTGCCTGTTGCTCTGTGCCTAAGTAGCAGTGCTTTAATAACCATCAGGTAAGCTTGTCTGAGATCGTAAGATGCAGGTAAGCTTTAATAAGCATACTGTTAAAGAATTGCCAACATTGAAAGCCTTTCTGTTGTTGCCATGCAGAGAATACTTAACTAGATAATGTATAAGCCTTGGGTATTGAAATGCATATGACAGTATTTGTAATAAAGGACAGGATTACATTATATTAAGAAGCTCATTACACTTGTTGGAGACTTCCGGTCATCTCCACAGGCTTTACCCGTAAACTAAACAGAATGCCAATCATGTGTGGTCCTTAACTTGTACAGTAATCCTTTAAGCAATGTATCTTGAGCTTGTTTCTTGTTTGCTTTTCATTTTTTACTTTGATCATGTTTTCCCCATGAAACAAGTAGATAGTTGTCAGGCAGCAGGTCTTTTTGGATAAGAAGCATTTTTACAAGTGGGGGCATCACATGTTACTTGGTACTTTAATAAAGCTGAATATAAATTATAATTAGAACTGCAGTGCAAGGAGAAGTGGTTTAAGTTGAGTGCTGCTTGTTTTTCTTATACTTATTTTGACTGGCATTCCAGTAATGTATTTAAAAAGTAATTTATTTTTTCATGCCTCACAACCTTTTTGTTTCCATCTAGATATTAAGTAAGCTGTCATGCAGCCAACGCATTGAAATATTTGTATTTGTCTACACTTCATTTTGTCTTGATTGGACTCTCATAATGATGGTTTGGCACCCACGGCAGCATATTTAATTAAAGTTATTTTTTGTGGTTTTGAGCATAGCTCCTCCCCTTTCTAGTTGGCCACACCCCTTACCATTGACCCCACCCATTCAGCTGTCTCCTGCAGCCCCCCTTTGATTTGAAGTCACCAGCCGCCACTGGTAAGTTGTGAAGGTTGCCAGCCCAGCTAGCTGAATTTTGTAAATAATACTATGTTATCTGTGAATAGTAATTTGGTTTGTATGCTTGTCTTACAAATGTAAGAAAAAAAGAAGTTATGTACTCACCATAACGTTCCATCTGAGTAGGTAAACTTCATTTGTCAGCAACCTGTGAGTTTTGGATCCGACACAGATCCGAGCCGGCAGCATACCAAGCAAAAAGATCCAAACTCCAAGCTCCTCCCCCCTACCCATACTACACTGCAACCTCCTTCCAATCCTCAGATCAAGTTTGCCACTCCAACAAACTAAAACCTGAGACCCCTGAACCAAGGACAGACATCAAGCTCGTGAACTCCGAATATCCAGGTCAGCAGAAATAATCACCAAGGTAAGGAGGAAGGAGGGAGGGACGGTTGCTGACAAATGACGTTTACTTACTCAGATGGAACGTTATGGTGAGCACATAATGTCTTTATCTGAAGTAGTTAACTTCATATGATCAGCAACCTGTGGGACAGTGTCCCCAGCTACCCAAAATCTTGGGAGGCCCTTAAGGAAGGATATTCCGGAGCACTGCAGAGCCAAAGGCAGCCCTTCCTCTAGACACCAAATCCAGTTTATAATGAGTAATAAAGGTGTGAGAGGATGCCCAGGTAGCTGCTGAGCAAATGTCATCCACGGATACTCTAGACCAGAATGCGGCAGATGTTGCCATAGAACACATAGAATGAGCATAAACTCCTACTGATTCTGGTAAACAAAGCTCTCTATATGCTTGTAGGATACAAAGGGAAATCCACCTAGCGAGAGTCACCTTTGAAACTGGTTTCCCTAAAAAGGGTTTAGCAAAGGAAACAATGATTTCCATTATGTCTCCAAAGGAGACATCTTCAGCGGGTGATTTGGGGGAACCTTCCCCTTCCTCCAAGTCGGTATCCTTAGTGAGGGACTTGGGGGAATCTAAGTGCCTCCTTTTACACTGGGGTTTGTGAGGAACCTCCTCATGTGGACTCTCTGGGGAGGGCTCACAAATGGTTTCATGTTCCTCCAGGGGAACTGTCTGGGGCACAATAGACACAGGCTGTCTCTGGGGGGACTGGATGATGGAAGACAAGCCCAACTGTGAGGGGGCAGGGTTGGACCCTGAGGAAAGAGTGAGGGGTCTCGATCCTTCAGAGAGAACCCTCTCCACAACATCGAATGCCAAAGGATAACCAGCTTCCCTGAAACTGGTGGTGAGGGTAGCTGTGACCCTTGGATCCGACGAAGGGATCAGAGCCGAAGTTGGAATGGCCGGACTCAAAGGGAAGGTATGGCCTGACCAGAATGGAGCCGATGACACACTCATTCCCTCAGATCTGACGCCCAACTCCCGGCTCCAAGAGCTTGGATCCGAAAGCGGATCCGACAGCATCAAGGACATGGCCGGTGTCGAGGCTGAAGGTACCATCAGCACCGAGCCCCTGACTCTGGGGATCCTCAGATCCATAAACTCCTAAATCTGATGGTGGATTGGAGAAGAAGCTTTCGGGGTGAAAAATGGAGCTGAACTCCCTGCACTGGTGGGGGCGGGTGGAGCCAACAAAACTCCCATCTGCAGTTGAGTTTGTAGAAACCTTCGCATCATCCAATCCATGTCTGCTTCAAAGATGCTCCGAGTCGATCTCGAGGATGCCACCGATGCCGGCTGGGAGGGCCGACTTGAAGATGACCTCAAGGGTGGTCTAGCCTCCTCCTCTGGCTCCGGAGAAAAACATGGTGAACACAGCCAAGGAGAGGATGGCCTAGTAACTTTAACAGGAGACAAAATCACCTTAGCAGGAGGGGCTGTTGGATCCAACTCGGCCTGCCGCTTGCGGCCCTTCTCTCTATCTCTGTCTTTTTCCTTTTCTGTTTGTCTCTCTGTCTCCCTGTGTTTCTCTTTCATTCTCTCTTTCTTGGCCTCTCTCTCTCCCTGTGGCAAGGTGGGAGGGTGAGTCCTGGACAGGGGAGGAGGGCCGGAAAGATGGACAGCCACAGCCGTGGCTGGCGAAGAAGCTGTGGAAGAAGAAGCAGAAGTTGATTCCGCGGGTAGAAGACCCACCAGAATCAACTTGTTCCTGTGATCCCGCAGGGCTCGGGGGTTGAAGGCCATGCAGATTTTGCCGCTGGATGACAAATGAGGCACCCCAAGCAAACTACACACAAAGTGTGACTGTTGGCTGATAGAGAAAGTCACTTTCTGACTTTCTGACATAGTAAATGCACACATGCACACACACACACACACACACACACACACACACACACACACACACACACGCACGCACGCACGCACGCACACACACACACACCTACACTGACAGAAAGTTAACAACTTTCTAACGTGCAAAACACAAATATCTAGCAAGGAAAGAAACCCGTAATTAGAGATAAACTAATAGCTATCTATAGAAATCAAAGGGGCACACACAGACCAATAAATTTCGAAAAACCCTGACAAACTTGCCTGGAGTTCAAAAATCCCTTGCTGGCAAAGCCACAGCAAACAATATCTGGGGATTGGAAGGAGGTTGCAGTGCAGTATGGGCAGGGGAGGAGCTTGGAGCTCAGATCTTTTTGCTTGGTATGCTGCTGGCTCGGATCCATGTTGGATCCAAAACCCACAGGTTGCTGATCAAACGAAGTTAACTACTTCAGATCAATATGTTATGTGTATATTAAACTGTATGTTACATGCTGAGCTTCAGGAATGTAACTATAGTGTATCCAACTGGAAACGAATACAGTTAAAGGAAAACTCCACCCTCTCATACAGTTTAACTCAATCGTTAGGTTTCTTTTCTCCCTACAATATTGTTCCAGCATTGTGTATGTACCAGAAACCTGAGTGTACTTTTTAAAATGTTTATTTCTTGTATTGGAGTCAAAGGAAGGGAAAGCCCACCTACTTTTTTTTAACTCAACGTCTCACATACCTCCACCTGCATGACATATCATAGACACAGTTAAATCTGTAGTTTACCCTGTCAGGTACTGCTGTCAATCTTAGATGGACAATTAATCCTGCTAATGTCAGGAACACAGCAGCTGATTAAAAAAAAGACAGGATGCTGTGGCATTGTAAGGCAGTCAACTCTTCTGACAAATTTACATAAACAGCAACATAGTATTGAAATGCTAAGCTTTAAGTGTTATTTATAGTTTATACGTTAAGATAACTTAAATGTAGTATTAAAGATTTCTGTGACATTTAGGGAAAACTCCAAAAAAAAAAAAAATATATATATATATATATATATATTTTTTTTGTAAAACATCAGTGCATTTACCGTTTTCAAGCCCCCCTCCCTCACAGACCAGAACTGCAGAAAGAGAGTCAGGTGGCAACCCTATCAACTAGGTGCACTGATGCTGTTCATAAAAAGGTCTTTTGTATGCATCATTCCAGAGAGGGGTGCATATCTGGCATATGCAGATCCATTGTAAGAGATTCCCACTGACTTTGTATCTGTCCTTGCATTGTATACCACTATAATATACTGCTGAATTTACTTTAACCTGCATTTCCTATGTGCCGTTGCATTAAAATCACTAAGAAAAAGGAAATCAGAAGTACTTAACTGTGTTTAAATGCACACACACTCATATGCTTTTGTACACATATACTTTACACACATACACATATACAGAAACGCTTACACACACATACTATATATATATATATATATATATATATATATATATATATATATATATATATATATATATTTATATATATATATATATATATATATATATATGTGTGTGTGTGTGTGTGTATGTGCAACATGTGTGCATACAATGAATTATTTATAATAAACAACATAGTCTAAAAAGTCTTTTGGCTTTTCCCAATTTGGGGTCACCACAACGGAACTCCGGTCCGCTAATGACTGGCAGTAGATTTTTGCAGTGCCTAGTTGCCACCCCGATGCCCAGCTTCAAAGAAGGAACACCCATTCACGCATGCACCTACCATAGTATAGTTAAGCATTATTAATGTATACATTCTAGTAAATGTTGCTCAGTGATTTACTTGGTCACTGTCACACATTGGCTATGTGTTGTACATGCACTCTTGGTCAATATTTTTATGTCAGTATTTTTTTCTTTGCATTGCTAAGTGCATTTATTAATTGTTATTATCTTTGCCAATGTAGCCTTCATTGTGGCTGAAAATGGTCATGGGGCCAGCTCACTTTCCTGGTTACCAAAGTATAAATAAATATGAAATAGAGAAAGGGAAGGTGAACATGACAGAAATAACTGAGGAGCTAGTAAAGCACATTTTAAGTCTGCATCATTCATGAGAGAGGAAAATCCTTCCACTGAAGGCATTGGGAAGTAGCAGACAGACTACGTTTAGAGTCCTACTACTTGTCACTTGTAAACATACAGCAAGGATCATTTACTGCAGTGAGAGTTTTTACACCTCAGCATGAGAGTGTGGTGGAGTGTTTGTCAAATCTATTAGGACTACAAAAGACTCATCTTACAAAACCTGTTTTTACCTACTTTCTTTTGCGGCAAGTAGCTAACAGCTATTTATAGCAAAGAACAAGCTCTGACAGACACATAAATGAGGCTCAGTCAGGCAAACATAGAAGCAACTCTGTTACAGAAGGTGTGCTTAGATGACAGTGCTTTACAGTCTTAATGGCATGATAAAACAGCACCACCTCCTTATGTCTAGCATGAGTCATATAAAGAGGACTTGAAATGTATTTGGAAAAAAGGAATGAAAGCAAGAAAACAAGATCACATTACCAAGGAAGGCCCCATCATCCACCATTTTGAGAGAAACTCATTAAAATTGTAACAGGAGCACTTTGAGTGATTTTGGGACATTAATATAGCTCAAAAACAATGATATAATGAAAAAATATATTTTTTTAAGTTCTAAGGTGGAGTTTTCCTTTAACTTGCAAACTCTAAGAAAATAAGTGAATTGTTTATGATGGTGCTTATCTCAGCTAGGGCACAGAATGTCTGCAGCTAGAAATTCTTTCTATTGTCTGGAAACAGAAATAATTACAGGTTTCAAAGGTAAAAGAGTGTAACTGTTGCACAACTTCCATTTCTAGGCAAAACTTGTTTTATGACTTCCAGTTCCAGGCAAAACTTCTAAGAGATAAGTGTTTTTGACACAGAGGTGTCAAATAGTGATGTCATCCAGCTAACCCAGCAGTAATGTGTATTGTTGATTTAAGAACATCCATTCAGCACTTGCTTTTGCCTGGCTCTGTAAATAAGATTTAGGTATAGTATTTCTCTTAGAGATAGATAGGAATATAGCAAGATTAGTTTAGATGTTTTCTGTATTTATTTGAGACTGTCCTGAAATGTTGTTTTAAAATATCTCCTGTGATTCTGAACTCTGTTGTCACTGTGTTAAGTTATTGAGTATTGTCATGTGCTTTTATTATTTATTATTAAATATATATTAAACATTTTAATTGTGGCTGGTTTGTTTAGAGATACTTAAGCTCTTAGAACACTTGCATATGTATTTTGTGACACTTTACAGGCCACTCTTAAATAGCCTTAAAGTCTTGGACACATTTACCATTTGGATAATAGTAACATTACACAGTAGAATTGCTCACCCTTTGGGAAGGGCCTTAAAGTAGCTGATAAAGGGTGGTTGGTGGCAGCTGGTACTACCTTATAGTCGGGCAGAAGTGGGCATAACTAGTAAACCTGTGCCAGCCTTCCCCAGGAGTGTCAGTGTGTTTGTATATAAATCAAATCTCAAAGTGTGTGTGTGTGTGTGTGTGTGTGTGTGTGTGTGTGTGTGTGTGTGTGTGTGTGTGTGTGTGTGTGTGAGTGAGCTACTTGGGCAGGGACATGAAGCACTGTATGGACAGAGAGTGTGCTGGAAGTTTTGGCTTAACCACTCAGCTGAGATTTCAACCCTATAGCTGTGCCAGTGTGGAGTCTTATTGGGCGTCTGGAGAGAGGGGGAGAAACCATCCCCAGCCTGACTATTATCTCATCTCTGTGTGCTCTTAACGGAAATTGTACTTTACTGTATGTGTACTTGTCAACCTCCCAATGTGCACGTCCCTCACTGGCGTTAATGGTGAGGATTGAGGCTCCTTTATTACTGGGCCAGTGCAGGGGCATCACATAAGTCTACAGGCCTACTCCAGAAAATAAGGATGTCATCTAGGTACCTTAGGTAAATTCTAATAGATTGCCAATACTCACTGTTAAAAATAAAGGAAGTTTCCCATACCCAAATAATGTTGACAGATATGGGAGCTGAAGAAGTACCCATGGCCACACCTTTAATCTGTTTGTATTATTTACCGTCGAAAAAAACAAAGTTGTTAGCTAACACAATGTCCATCATCTCACAAAGCAAATCTTTTTTTCATGTTGGACATATCAGAACCAATGATCAGAGCCTCCAAAATCACTCCATCCCAAAGCCATGCGGAATTACCAAAAATAAATCTTTCACATCAACAGTCACAAAATAAATGTCATTCTGATATGGGATGGCACTAATTTGTGATAGCCAATGTCATGTGACTAGTCTTTGAAAAGAATCTGTAAGCTCGTCGTCAACTCAGTTAGCTGGGGTTAAGTTTTACACCCCCCTTAGCAACTATGGAGTGAAGGGCAGAGTCCAAAACATCTTTATGTGTTTTTGGAATCCCAAAAATTGAAGGCACTAAAGGTTTTTTGTCTGACCGATAATTAAAACTTGTTTTGGAAATTCTACCATCACAAAAAAATATCATACAACCAGTGATCAGTCTTTCCATAGACGAAATTGACCTCATTCCTAGACATGGTATCAAAAAACTCACCATTATTTAAATATTGGTACGTCTTAGTACAATAATCAATGGTGCTCATAAGAACAATACCCCCACCTTTGTCAGGTTTCGTGATTCTTAGGTTGGGGTCCTTAGATAACTTGTCTAATAAAGAGAATTGCTCTTTACTCAGGTTGTAATACTGATTTTTTTTAGATGTCCCATCAGATGTTCTAAGGTTGTTCAAACACATCTTCTCAAAAAAACATCAGTGGTTGAAGAAGGGGGGTTAAAAGCACTGCACAAATGCATTACTTTTACAGGGAGTTGATCACCTGAAAATAGTAACTTAAAGTTAAGCTTTCTAATGTATAATTTTAATTAAATAAGAGTTAGTTAAGTTAACTCTAAGCAATGTTGTTTTCATTTTATTTATTTATTTTATTTATTTTACATTTGTTGACCGGGATAATCTAACTGGATTTATGTCCATTTTCAGTAGAGTCCCAGGGAGATAAGCTCCACGAGATTACTAGACTACTAACATACAGGTACTAGTCGTTATACAGTTAAATACTACAAATTTTAAACAATTCAGGAATCTTCAGTTTATACAAAAAAACATGTTACAAGCATTAGATAAGTTATTTTAGACTTTATGTACAAGACTTCATTAGTAACTAGAAAGTAATTGTTAAACAAATACATACTTCAAGTTTCAACAGTTCAGCAATGCTCACAGTTTAAACAATACTTGTTGCCTGCCATTAGGTAGGATGCTTTAGAATTATATGCAGAAGAATTTAACTAGGTATTTTAAATCTATTAGGATAAGATATGTTATTGCCAAGGATAGGCCTTGATCTAAAAAGACACAGAGCAGGAATTAGGTCTTAAGAGAGGGTATTTGGGATATAGTATGAGATTAGTCTGGATTTGTACATATTTGACATTTTAATTAATTTATTGATGCACCAAGATGATTTTCTGAGGAGACCTGATGTCACTGCTTTTCTACAGTATTTAAACCAGTGCTTTTTAATCATAGGATCATAGGAGGTTACTAGGCTATTGGCCTTGGGGCCGTTACAAGCCTAGCCAAGAGTTTATCCCAAAAAGAAACCTCAGTCAGCACTTGTCACTCCAGTCAACGAGGGACACAGGTGGAACCCTTGGAACAAATCTGTGGTTTCCCATCCACTCATCAAGGTTGTACTTGAAGATAGTCAGCAAGGTACTCTGTTTGACATGTATGGGAAGTCTGTTCCAGAAACGGGGTAGCCTCTGGGAGACAAACCCAGGTTTTCTTGATGTTGCATATTAGATTTAGGCCTTTTGAGTGGGTAATGCGCAAGGAGTTAGACTTGCAGATATGGAGCATCTCTAGTAGGGCAGGGTCTGATATTGCCTTGTAGGCAAGGCATAGATCACCTCTGAGAAATCTGCACAATACCGAGTAGAGAGACAGTGATTTGAGCCTGACTCCATAGGACAGGTGTTGGAGGCCATGGATTCTCTTTGAGAGGTATTTCTGTGGCCTTTCCAGATGATGCAGGTGTTTGGAGAGGTACATACCAAATGGGGCTTTATACTCAATTATTGGCCTAATGAGGGAGGAGTACAGAGTCTGGAGGTGTGCTATCCTTAATGAAGATAGAGACTCCACCACCTTTAGTCTTCCTGACCTCATTTTGGGGTTGGTATGTGTGGAATGAAGTATAGCCTGATAAGGCAGGGGTGATCTCTGCAGCCCTGAACCAAGTTTCCATGAATGCACAGACATTCACATCTTCCAGTGTGAGGAGAGCTTCCAGTGAGTGCATTTTCAGGTTAAGGCTCCTAGCATTAAGCAACATGACCTTCAATTTGCTTTTAGACAGATCTTTTATGTTGGAAGGTTTGTCTGTGGGACATAAACTAAAAAGGGTGCAATGGAGAGGCAAGAGCCTTGGTCAGGATTCAGAATCTAGGGGTGACAGTTGGAGACCATCTCTGGCAAAGCATCAAGGCCTGCGAACCATGTCATCCCAGGCAGACAGATACTGGATCCCCTTGGAAAGACACCAGAAACTAAGCCAATTGTTGAGGTCAATCATTTTTTGTTGGTATTGTGGTATCATTCATGTTGAAGGTAGGATGCTGCTTAGGGCTAGGGTCATACCTGCCTGAGACACATACTCCGAGAGCTCAATCATATCTCTCTTCATATAGTCCAGGGAGGTACATCTCAGGTCATTCACACCAACATGGACAATGACAATTGTACCTGTTGTGGAGAGGCTTAAGTGTGTGTGTGATGTGGCGGATTCTGACACCTGACAGACAACTGACTGTGACCTTCTCATTGTCGAACCTGGTGAGGTGACATCTGTGTGTCTCACAACTGAGTTGCCATGACTAGTATGTTTGGTTTATTGTTATGCCTTATGGGCTGCGTTGTTTTATTGTTATGCCTTATGGTCTGTGTTTGTGAGACATTGGTGTGTTATCTGGTGTGTGTGATGGGTTTGGTGTTGTGTGTAGAATGTTTGTGAGTGTGTTTTGAAAGTGTCTGCATTTCAAGTAAGTTTATATTGAGGACCTACATAAATACACTCTATAAGCACTTACACGAATGGATGGATTGTGCTATCCCAAAAAGAACCAAGATGCTATCATCCAAACAAAAGAAACTCATCTGGTGGTCCCCTGCCATAAACAAACTCTACAACAGAAGGAAGAAACTGTTGCAAAAGGGAGTAAAATAACATGAGTGGAGGAGCTCCCTGGTCAGCTTCAGTAAGAAGCTGGGATCCCTTAAAAGATCATCCAAAGCTAGCTACAAAAACAAAATCACCACTGATTCTAAGGGCAACCACAAAGCATTCTATAGCTATGTCATGAATATCAATGGCAACACCCAGATCTGCTCTGAGTTACAGCACAGCGGCATGAAAATTACAGAACCAACTGATATTGCCAACATCCTGTCAGATAGGTTCAGTGTTAACTTTACGCCCATCTCACCCATAAAGGGCCCATATCTATACAGGAAGAATGCAGAGTCCCTGTAATCACATCTATGCAGGTAAAAGCTGCACTCTCTAAAACCTAAAACACAGCATCCACGGGAACAGACAACATCCCAGGCAGCGTTTTACACTAACTTCAGAACAAACTGGCTCCCCACCTAATCACCATGTTCAATCACAGTCTCACGTCAGGCTTTGTGCCCACTGAATGGCACACAGCAACAGTTATCCCGCTCCACAAAGGGGGAGCCACCACTGATCCTTGGAACTATTGCCCTATTAGCCTGACAAGCCTGGTCTGCAAGGCCATAGAAAGTATAATCATGGAACTCATAAACAAAGACATTGGTAACCTCCAAACTCTGGACCCCACCCAGTTCGGGTTTGGGAAAGGCAGATCATGCCTTCTGAACCTGGTTGACTTGTTTGAGGCAGTCACCAAAGCCGTTGACGAGGGTAAGGTGGGTCAAACAGCCTATCTTGAACTCACCAAAGATTTCAACACCATCCCCCATTTTGGAATTATAGCTAAACTCACTAAACTAGGTATAATCCCCTACGTCATAAGAAGGGTTGCCAACTGGCTCACTGACAGACCCCACACTGTAAAAGGTGCAGACTACAAATCTGACTCCAAACCAGTGACAAGTGGAGTATCACAGGGTTCAGTCCTTGGACCTCTCCTGTTTGGTATCTACTTCTCTGAAGTACAGGCTAACCCAGAAGGCCTTTGGCTAACAAAGTTTACAGATGACTGCAAACTAGGAGCCATAGTTGAGTCCCAAAATGATGTGGATATCCTGCAGAAGGGCCTCACTGAGACAGATGCCTGGTGTCAGAGGCATGGCCTCAAGCTCAATGCCAAAAAGTGCATTGTCATCCCCTTTGGTAAAAACTCTGTACCCATGAACTACCACATAAACGGCAGTCTACTTAATGCAGAATGTGTGATAAGAGACCTTTGGACCCAGGTAGACAGTAGTCTCTCCTTTGATAATCACATCGCCACAGTAGTCAGGAAATCCTTCTATGTGGCACACCTCATCACAAAAGGGTTCTCATCCAGGAAAAAAGAGGTCATTGTTCCCCTCTACTCAGCAGTCATTAGACCCATTATAGAGTCCAATGCCCCTTTTGGAATTTACTCATTAGCACTCTTCAAGAAAAATCTTGATGATTGGATGGGAAATAGGAAATTCACCTGGGGGATCACCTCTGTGGCTCTGCTTGACAGTGGCACAGGAAAATAATTTTCTTGGGTGGCAAAAGCCAGGGTACCTTTTTGGCTGGGCTTGTACAGGCCCCAGGGCCGATAGCCTAGTACATACCTATGAACCTATGAACCTATGAACCAAACAAGAGCGGTCCCAGGACTGAACCCTGAGGTGCTCCACTTGTCACTTGTCTGGAGCTTGATTTGGAGTCGGCTACTTTTACAGTGTGGGTTCTGTCAGTAAGCCAGTTGGCAACCCATCGAGTGATATAGGGATTAATGCCCAGCTTAATAAGTCTATCTATGATTCCAGAGTGGGGGATGGTGTTAAAGGCCTTGGCAAGGTCCAGATAGGCTGTGTGGACTGCCTTACCCTCATCCATGGCTCTGGAGACTGATTCAAAAAAGTCAATCAGGTTTAGGAGACAAGATCCGCCCTTCACAAACCCAAAGTGGGTGGGGTTCAGTGTTTGAAGGTTGCCAACGTCTTTGTTTATAAGTTCCGTGATAATATGTTCCTTGGCCATGCAGATCAGTCTTGTCAGACTGATGGGGTGGTAGTTGCCATGATCCAAGGTGGATCCCCCCTTGTGGAGTGGGATAACTGTAGCTATGCATCACTCAGTGAGCATGAAGCCTGCGGTGAGGCTATGATTAAACATGACACTTAGGTGAGGTGCCAGTTAATTCTCAAATGTAATGGTTTCATTCATGATTGTGAACAATGCCACAAAATGTCTTCAATAAATGATGCTTAAGTTTTCCAGATGGTCTATAACAAAATGCCCATCTGGTGCAATGGGAAAGATCTCCCGGGGGATTATATAAACTCTGTGTAGGTTAGCACAGAGCCTACGTAGAGTTTACATGAGCAAAGAGAAGCACATCTATAAACTCTGTGTAGGTTAGCATGGAGCGTATGTAGAGTTTACATGAGCAAAGAGAAGCACATATATAAACTCTGTGTCGGTTAGCACGGAGCCTACGTAGAGTTTACATGAGCAAAGAGAAGCACATCTATAAACTCTGTGTAGGTTAGCATGGAGCCTATGTAGAGTTTACATGAGCAAAGAGAAGCACATCTATAAACTCTGTGTAGGTTAGCACGGAGCCTACGTAGAGTTTACATGACAAAGAGAAGCACATTTATAAACTCTGTGTAGGTTAGCATGAAGCCTACATAGAGTTTACATGAGCAAAGAGAAGCACATCTATAAACTCTGTGTAGGTTAGCACGGAGCCTACGTAGAGTTTACATGAGCAAAGAGAAGCACATCTATAAACTCTGTGTAGGTTAGCACAGAGCCTACGTAGAGTTTGCATGAGAAAAAAAAGCACATCTATAAACTCTGTGTAGGTTAGCAAGGAGCCTACGTAGAGTTTACATGACAAACGGAAGCACATCTATAAACTCTGTGTAGATTAGCACGGAGCCTACGTAGAGTTTACATGAGCAAAGAGAAGCACATCTATAAACTCTGTGTAGGTTAGCACAGAGCCTACGTAGAGTTTATTTATTTTATTTTATTTTTATTTTATTTTTATTTATTTAACATTTGTTGACCGGGAATGTCCGACTAGGTTCCATAGAGCCTGTTTTCAGCGGAGGCCCAGGGAGAAATGCTCCAGATGCATGTCTTTGGAATGTGGGAGTACCCAGAGGAAACCGCAAACACAGGAGAACATGCAAACTCCACACAGAAGGCACCCCAGCCGAGAATCGAACCGGAGAACCTCTTGCTGTGAGGTGACAATGTTAACACTGCACCACTGTGCCGCCCGAGTTTACATGAGCAAAGAGAAGCACATCTCTAAGCTCTGTGTAGGTTAGCACAGACCCTACGTAGAGTTTACATGAGCAAAGAGAAGCACATCTATAAACTCTGTGTAGGTTAGCATGGAGCCTACTTAGAGTTTACATGAGCAAAGAGAAGCACATCTATAAACTCTGTGTAGGTTAGCACGGAGCCTAGGTAAAGTTTACATGAGCAAAGAGAAGCACATCTATAAACTCTGTGTAGGTTAGCACGGAGCCTATGTAGAGTTTACATGAGTAAAGAGAAGCTCATCTACAAACTCTGTGTAGGTTAGCACAGAGCCTACGTAGAGTTTACATGAGCAAAGAGAAGCACATCTATAAACTCTGTGTAGGTTAGCATGGAGCCTACGTAGAGTTACATGAGCAAAGAGAAGCACATCTATAAACTCTGTGTAGGTTAGCACGGTGCCTACATAGAGTTTACATGAGCAAAGAGAAGCACATCTATAAACTCTGTGTAGGTTAGCATCGAGCCTACGTAGAGTTTACATGAGTAAAGAGAAGCACATCTATAAACTCTGTGTAGGTTAGCATGGAGCCTACGTAGAGTTTACATGAGCAAAAAGAAGCACATCTATAAACTCTGTGTAGGTTAGCACGGAGCCTCCATAGAGTTTACATGAGCAAAGAGAAGCACATCTATGAACTCTGTGTAGGTTAGCACGGAGCCTACATAGAGTTTACATGAGCAAAGAGAAGCACATCTATAAACTTTGTGTAGGTTAGCACGGAGCCTACGTAGAGTTTACATGAGCAAAGAGAAGCACATCTATAAACTCTGTATAGGTTAGCACGGAGCCTACGTAGAGTTTACATGAGCAAAGAGAAGCACATCTATAAACTCTGTGTAGGTTAGCATGGAGCCTACGTAGAGTTTACATGAGCAAAGAGAAGCACATCTATAAACTCTGTGTAGGTTAGCACGGAGCCTACGTAGAGTTTACATGAGCAAAGAGAAGCACATCTATAAACTCTGTGTAGGTTAGCACGGAGCCTACATAGAGTTAACATGAGCAAAGAGAAGCACAGTGCTCATTGCACATGCATGCTGTGTATCACTCTTAAACATAAACAAGCGTGAGTTTGTGACCAGCAACAGTCTCAGCAGCCATCAGCCATGCAAAACAACACAAACACCTGCAGACATGCACACCGTTTTATCTATGGGCCACAATGGCTACCATGGTTTTTAATAAAGTAATGTATTCAGTTCAAACACATTACATGAGCGTACATACAGTGCAGAGTAGTGTGGAAACTTGTTTTAAGCAGACTGAACAAAAGATTCACAACTGATCAGCAAGGGTACATAGAGTGCATTATAAGTAATCATTTGGGGGAAGTGTGTGTATTTAAAAAGGACATACAGATGAATTTTAGGAATGAACACAGGGAAAGGGGAAAAGTAAAAAATGGTAATGTACAGCAGATGAGGGCATCTCGATGTACGTACACCACAAAAACAAGACACTTGCAGCATGAACACTTACCACATATCTACATGAGATGGTACATACTGCTGTGTGCACCTCCTGTGTGGGTATGGTCATATCATAATGCAGTTATTGTATATTATGTGACTGTCACACAAGGTCACATATCAATGGAGAGGATTCTTTGTGGTATGAGCATCCTGACATGAACAATGGAGAGGGCAGTCATCAAGGATGGTGTATACAATAGGGGGTAGGTGCATATTGTGAAGCAGTGCAGAATGAGTTGCCTGAATATGACTGTCATGTTTGCAGGATACATAATAACAGGCTCATGGACAACAGTTGACCGACACATGCACAATCATGGACAACATCATCAAAATACCACCATTAATCCATGTCTTTGGCATAACATGTGACTGTGAGTGATTGCAGATGATTTTGCAAGTACACGCTTGTACAACTGTCATGATTTGTCATCCATCTATGAGGGGAATCAAGCACACCTTACAAAAATTAACATCTGCTGGAGTTGTTAGAAGGGACACTGTTACACCTGTATTTGAAATTATGAGCAATCCTGGCTAGTTGATAAGTGTGCATGCCATATATATGTCACAATCCACACTGTTATGAATGTAACACATGCCATCACTGTTGTCAGTCAGCTATCTATTTACTGTGTGATCACAGGAACACGTATTACACATGCATCTTGTATAACATCATGAAGTGGGTTTTGCATCATCAACCAACAAGGGTGCATTGTACTTAATAATTGCTGTGATGAGGTCTGACAGCTATGGAACTATAATGCCCTTTGATGTGAATGGCCCACACATACTCAGGAGTTGTGCTACATACAAGGCAGTAGACACCACTGGGGGCACATACTGGTGGACGTTCTGCATACCATCCAGCTGAGTACACAGGTCACATACCATTTGGTCTACTCATAGGGGTGTGCTGTCTAAATCATAACTATCTTATGTATTTAATTTTTTAATGTAACTAATATCTCCATGATTTTTGTGTATCTCCTATGTCTCCATGGCCGCTGCAGCAATCCTTTATGTGTGTTGATACCATCTCTGTATTATACCAAAACCATACTTGGATTCAGTTATTTCCACAATCTGCAGTCCCCCACAAATCTGGTTGGACAAAGGATATGTAAGTCAGTCTTGATGTCTGAGACTTAAATAATGAACAGGAAAGGCCCTAGCACAGAGCCCTGAGATATGGACATGATCACTGGACTCTAGAGATAGGTCACGTCACACCCTTCAAAATATTTGTTCCTGTCATTTATGTGATCCAGTGGTCTACCCACTTGGTGATATAGGTGTTAATGACCACTTATGACAGTTTCTCAGTAATACCTCCATGTGGATTTGTGTCAAATGCCTTGGCCATTCATTTTACACAGGATGATAGTGCTGTCATCGTGCATTCCCTTGTTGACATGGGATGAAAGTGTTGTCATCATGTATGCCCTTGTTGACATGGGATGATAGTGTTGTCATCATGCATGCCCTTGTTGACATGGGATGATAGTGTTGTCATCATGCATGCCCTTGTTGACACGGGATGATAGTGTGGTCATCATGCATGCCCTTGTTGACATGGGATGATAGTGTTGTCATCATGTATGCCCTTGTTGACATGGGATGATAGTGTGGTCATCATGCATGCCCTTGTTGACATGGGATGATAGTGTTATCATCATGCATGCGCTTGTTGACATGGGATGATAGCGTAGTCATCATGTATGCCCTTGTTGACCTTCCTGAAGACATTGAACAGATGTAACAGACATGGTCTTACCTGAACAAATCACACATGGGTTTGGTACACAGTCGGGATATTATGTGTGTCCTTTTAGAGAAGGTCTATGATGACTCATTGGTATACCTCACAGATAAGGAGAGTCAGGATAGTTCTATAACTCCATGGATCAGGTGATAGTCACCCCCAGTAAGAAGGGTGCGTGTTGATGTACACCCTTATATGGGAACATAGGCTGTGTTGAAGTATGCATCCAACTGTGTCTGGTAGGTCCTGTTTTGAGTCATGCTATAGGCAACCTGTGATGTTGTCGGGCACATTGATTCTGTGTTACTTGCCATGGACAGCACATACATGAGCTGCCCTCCTTAAAATAAAAACTGATTAATGTTTACAGGTATACTGCATAGGATCATAGGAAGTTACTACGCTATTGGCCCTGAGGCCCTAATAAGCCTAGCCAAGTGTTTAGCCCATGTTTAGACAAGACTTTGGCTGATGGCCAGTGGCAACAGGGGGTGATGTGTGATATAAACTGTTAGCAGATTATCTGTTTCATATGGTTGGATATGTCTGCTAGGATTCACATATAGATCTGTGCTTAGTTGTGTATTCCTCTTAACATTTCACATTTATTGGAATAAATGATTTGTGAAAAGACCTCCAAATACAACCTTGGTCATTCATCATATTCCTCACACTGGTACTGTGCACACAGTCATACAACTGTAGCAATGTCACATAATTACATCAATTGCACAACATATGCATATATGTGTTTCATGAGCAAGTTGTGTTTGAGTGCCCTGATACCATATCAGGACACATTAGTGATCAGTTGTTTGTGGCTCATGCAGAACATTCCTGACACAAATGCTAATAGTCACCTAATGGTTCTGTTGGCCACTGAAGCAATCCTTGGGTATAGCAACACAACTGCACATACAATGAACTCCACCAGATTGCAACTGAATCAAAACATGTGATACATTGGTTGTTTATATCACAGCATAACAACATGTGCATGAGACAACACTTATCTGGCCATGTAATCAATATGAATTTATATTGATGTGTGTCACAGAACATTTAATGGTGGTATATGGACACATGCATACCTGTGTCATACTGCAAGTGTCACTATGATGGTGGAATGTGAATTGTGTAGAAGATTGAATTGTTCCACTGCAGCACATGTCCAAATACACCAACAATATGCATAAAAGTGTATCATAATGTCAACAGTTCTCAGGAGGCCTATTGCTACAGCTGTTATATAAGGAGCATGTAATGCAATGACAGCAATGCCCATGAATACATTAGCTCACATCACAGATTGTAATACCCTCTTGTAGCCATACTGTATATCCGCACCTAAATACGGCACATGTCAATGACAGCAATATTGACATGTCTAATGTTCATTGGGTCATAGGACATTATTAAGTCAATGGCCAACATCACATGAAATCCTAGCCATATTATACCATGTAAAAATCCTATATATATATATATATATATATATATATATATATATATATATATATATATAACTTGGCATTCTGAGCCAGTGTAGCAACTGCCTCATGTACACAGACAGCCTTGTCCTCTTACCTCCCGACACTCAGACTTGTGAGAGATGCACTTATATCTCCAAAGTGGACGCCATGCACTCTCCAGCCAAGATCAGAATAGCTGGTCAAGAGGAGAAGGTCAACACCTGCACTATACCACATGGAACACATAGCCCTCCAGAACACCCACCATCACAGCCCTCACATAAAAACACAAACCACGCACCCACCTTCATGGAGGCACTCAATTGAAATCTACCCAAACAGGAGAGACCTCCAAGGCAGGAATACACTTGACCACCATAGGGTTTCATAGGTTTGTACTAGATTACCTGCCCTTTCAAGTGATTTTAAGCCTAGCCAGTTACCCCATGTCAGAATCAAACCCTGCACCTTGTGTCTGTAAGGTAAACACCTTAACCATTAGGCCAATCTCCCACCCCATAAACAGGCTTTGCAGGTCTTGAACCCAAGACTGTACACTATAGTCACAGTAGTTAACCACTAAGCCATCCCAGCACAAACCACAAGACACATAGCTCAGCTACACAGTGTGCCCCTCAACTTAAGCCTCTAAGGCAAAACAGCGTGCCCAATACAATAATCCTAGGTGACTCAATAGTGAGGCACACTGATGTCCCACTCACTAGGTTGAATAAGGAGAAGGTAACAGTCAGCTGTCTGTCAGGTGCCAGAATCCGACACATAATACACACACACACACACACACACACAAGCCACTCCACAACAAGTACAAGTATGACTATGTCATTGTCCATGTGGGTGTGAATGACCTGAGATGCACCTCGCTGGAGCACATGAAAAGAGACATGGTGGAGCTCTCAGATTATGTGGCCCAGGCAGGTATGACCCTAGCCCTGAGCAGCATCCTACAATCACCTAAACTGATGCTACAATACAAACAGAAAATGATTGACTTCAACAATTGGCTAAGTTTCTGGTGCCATTCTAAGGGGATCCAGTATCTGCTTGGGATGACATGAGTGACAGACCTTGATGCTTTGCCAGAGGTGGCCTGCATCTGTCACTCCTGGGTTTCTGGGTACTGGCTAAGGCTCTTGCCACCCCTATATTGCCTTTTTTAGGTGTTGTTCCAAAGACCAAATTACCACCAAAACAGCTATAAATAAATGCAATCTGAGGGTCATGCTGCTCAATGCTAGAAGTCTAAATGTCAAGATGCACTCTCTCAAAGCACTCCTCAAAATGGAGAACATTGACATTTGTGCTGTGATGGAGACCTGGTTTAAAGCAGCAGAAAGCACTCTGTGCTAACAGGCTAGAACTCATTCCACACCTTTCGGCCCCAGAACATAGACTGAGGCTCCAAAGGCAGAGGTGTATTGATCTTCATAAAGGATATGCACACCTCCAGACTAGTAGCCCAGCATAATGCAGGCGAGTTACTCCAGGTACAACTAAAAGTGGGTAAGATGGCGATTCAGGTCATATCCTGCTGTAGGTCCCCAACCATGTCCCAAGACTCTCACTCCACATTCCTATTTACCATGGAAACTATTAAGATCCAACCCAACACTCTCATACTAGGTGACTTCAACTACTTCTCCATCAGCAGGGAAAACTACTAATGCACCAATGCATTAGCCCAACGCTTCCTGGAATTCATCAATTCCAATGCCCTAGACCAGCTCATTCTTACCCCTACTAGAGGAAGCAACATCCTTGACCTGGTTATTACTAACATGGGTAATCATTGCTCTACACCAATAGTCAATTCCTCCCCTGGTTAGATCCGACCACAGACTAATCACCATGGAAATCCACATCTCACCCACATCCGCCACAAAGGTATCCACCATGAAAAACTTCTCCAAAGCTGACTTTGGACTCCTAAAAATAGAGGTGGCTAACTTCATGGCACCCATGCTAATGGAAAATAGATGATTGACTGTTGAATCATACACTAATATACTGTACAAATACATACATAAATGCATGGAGCTAGCCATACCCAACAGAACCAAAAGGAAGCCAGTCTGGTGGCCCCTGCCATTAATAAACTCTACAACAGAAGGAAAAAAACTGCTGCAGAATAAGTGAAGTCCCAAGACTTGAAAAATTACCTTATTAGCCTCAACAAAAAGTTGACATTCCTCATCAAATCCTCCAAAGCCAGCTATGAAGGCAGAATGTTGGCAGACACTAAAAACAACCACAAAGCTTTCTACAGTTATATCAAGAATCTCCATGGTAATACCCAGATTTGCTCTGAGTTACTGCACAATGATACCTCCTATACTGAGCCAACAGATCTTCCCAACATACTGGTCGATAGATTCAGTGCCAACTTTACCTCTGTCTCCCCCCGAAAGGACCAATCTCAATACCGGAAGAATGCCAGGCACCCAGCATTACTGCAGCACAGGTTAAAGCTGCATTGTCTAAGGCCAAGAATACAGCTTCCATGGGACCCAACAATATCCCTGGCTGTGTTCTACTTGAATTACAAAGTGAACTGGCACCACATCTGTGTGCTCTGTTCACTCACAGCCTCAACTCAAGCTTTGTGCCTACCGAATGGCACACTGCTACAGTCATCCCTCTCCATAAAGGAAAAGAAACTACAGACCCTGGAAATTATCACTTCATTACCCTGATGTGTCTGATATATAAGGCTGTGGAGCACATCATCAAGAACCTAATTAACAAGGATATAGGGAATCTCCAAAATCTAGATCCCATGCAATTTGGTTTTGTGAAAGGTAGATCATGCCTGCTCAACCTCATTGACTTCTTTGTGTCAGTCACCAGAGCGGTGGATAAAGGTAAGGCAGTTCATGCAGCCTACCTCGCTCTGCTCAAGGCCTTTGATACCATTCCTCACTCAGGAACTAGTGATAAACTCAGCAAAGTAGGCATCAACCCCTATACTGTTAGGTTGGTTGCAATTTGGCTCACAGATAGAGCCCACAGTGTGAAAGTAGCGGACTCCAAGTCAGACTGCTGACCAGTCACCAGTGGAGTCCCACAGGGATCATACCTGGGTCCTCTCCTGTTTGGCATCTACTTCTCAGAAGTCCAGGCCTACACAGAGAGACTCTGGCTGACCAAATTTGCAGATGACTGCAAGCTGGGAGCCATTAGTAACTTTCCAAGTGATGCAAACATCCAACAGAAAGGCTTCAATGAAACCAATGACTGATGTAGAAACCATGGCCTTAAGCTTAATGCCAAAATAATTGTCATCATCCCCCTTGGGAAAAACTCAGTTCCCACTAATTACCACGTTGATGGGAGCCCACTGAACACTGAAGGTGTTATAAGAGCTCTTTGGACGCAGGTTGGCAGCAACCTCTCTTTCAACCACCACATTGTCACTGTGGTCAGGTCTTTCGATGTGGCATATCTCATAACCAAGGGTTTTGCATCCAGGAAGAAAGAGGTCATCATTTCTCTCTACTCTTCCCTCAATAGACCAATGAACTATAGAGTATAATGCCCCATTTGGCATGTACTTCACTAGGCATCTGCAACAGCTGGAGAGGTCACAAAAGTACCTCACAAAGAGGATCCTAGTCTTTAAACACATGATCTACACAGACAGACTAAAAAAACTCCGGCAATTCTCTGTCTCATATTGTCTACTAAGAGGCGATCTCTGCTTGACTTACAAAGCCATGTCTGACCCAGCTCTGTTATAAATGCTACATCTAAATAAATCCAATCCCTCAGCACCACACGCTTCAGAGACATCAACCTCATTACCATAATCAACAGAACATGCTGGAGGGACAGGTTCATAACCCAGAGACTGCCCATGCTCTGGAATAGACTTCCCATACATGTCAAGCAGAGCACCTCACTAGACCTCTTCAAGAGAAATCTTGATGAGTGGATGGGAAATATTAAGTTCACCCTGGGGATCAGTGCAGTGGCTCTACTTGATAGAGACCCTGGGAACTAATGACAGGTGGCACAATGTCAGGGCACTTCTCTGGGCTATGCTTGTAAAGGCCTCAGAGCCATTAGCCTAGTACACACCTATGAACCTATGAACCTATGTGACTACTGTGGCTTCAGTGCCTGTTGACTCTGGCCGTAGCCAACGTTTGGGCAAGGTGTCATGCATGAGTGTTGTTGTAGTGCTCAGACGAGGCCTGGTGTCCACCCTCCACCATGTTGCCAATTCAATAGATCAGATAAATGACACATTGGAATGGGCAGTGTCTGTGATGGAATGCCTGCTGGGAGGGGGATGGCATCCACAAAGATATAGTTCAGCCATATCATCTGATGTTAGCCAACATGGCCTTGCCCAATCACAGTCCCACAGTGACACTACTTCCTCTCCTCCATCAGTGGTTGAGGTGTCCACACCCAGACATGGTAGGCTATAGGATGATGGTTCTGGGCTACCTGTGAGGAGAGCTCCTCCAGCAGACATCAGTCACATTCTGATAGCAGCAGTGCATGTGACCATGCATGTGGACATGCCAGTGCAACTCCTGCCAGAGCCAGTTCTTGTGGTTGGGGATGAAGACAATGAACTGTCATCTCTACCATGCACAGCAAACACCTGTATGACATACCAGGGCATAGATGTAGCACAGAGCTTGAATGTCTTGCACAGAGCTTGGCTATCTTCTTGCAGACACTTACACACACATTTTACCTTGAGTGCCCACACACACACACACACACACACACACACACACACACACACACACACACACACAAAACAGGTAGATTGGTCACTTATGAGGCTTACAGCTCATTTTGTCTCAGTGGCTGTTTGATACTTTTTTCCCACTTTTCTGAGATTTAAAAAAGTTCAGTTACAGGCTTGCTGTTCTTGAACTGTTTGTAAGTTTCTGTGCGGCCATTTTTTGCTTGGGCTAAAGCAACGTCTCTCTGTTGATCAGTGGCAGTGAAAAACATTGAGCAGCCTGCCTGCCCCTGTGGGAGTGGTTACTGACTTGAAACTGTAGTTTTATTGGCCATTTTGGGTCAATTCCAAAACTCCTTCATCTTCCTCTCTTAAAACCTGGTTGCCTCGTGGTGTTGGCGTTTTTTCAGGCTTGTTGGCTGTTGGTGAAGCACCCACCAAGAGGAGAAAACGCTGAGAAAAGAAAGGAGCCACTTTTGAGACTTTAAGTATTTTTCCTCTGTTTATTTGCTAAGTTTTTCTGCATAGCCACCTATTTTGAGCATTTTCTGGCTTGTTAAACTTGATTTCTGCATTAGTAACTGTATTTAGAGCACAACCTAGAGCTGTTTACTGAATTTCCTGTTTGCACTTATTTTTAAAATTGTTTTTTTCTCAAAACTTGCATTGTATCTGTCTTTGGCCTAGCACTCTTGTGTGGGGTCATTTACTGCACTGTTATAACTTGTTGATACTTGTGAACCTCTGCTATCTCTGAAAAAACAAAATCAAAAAAATCTTGCTTTTTTCCCAGTTTTCTGAGATTTAAAAAAGTTCAGTTACAGGCTTGCTGTTCTTGAACTGTTTGTAAGTTTCTTGGAGGCCATTTTTTGCTTGGGCTAAAGGCAAGTCTCTCTGTTGATCAGTGGCAGTGAAAAACATTGAGCAGCCTCTGCCTGCCCCTGTGGGAGTGGTTACTGACTTGAAACTGTAGTTTTATTGGCCATTTTGGGTCAATTCCAAACTCCTTCATCTTCCTCTCTTAAAACCCTCTTTTGCGGTTTTGCGTTTTGTGCATAGCAACAGCGGGCAGCCGCCTAATTGGGTTTAAACTATTCCTGGCTCCACAAAGTCTGCTCTTCACTTTTTCCCTTAGAACTGCTCTATCTCTCAATTTAAACACCATATTCTCATTCTAAGGCCCTTCACTGGTCCAATTAAGTAATCCTACAAGTTAGCACTATTAAACCATAAGCACTACTTACTCTTATAATCTCTACGATTACCCTGTCCTCTATTGGTCCGTCTTAAATTCAGTTTCCCTATATTACTCTAGCAAGTCCAAAGGTCAGTCAATGGTTTCCTCTCCAGTCCAGCTGGTGAATCTGGGAATTTTGAGGCAATGTTACAACTGTCTCATGTACACGGACAACCCTCTCCTCCTCCAAACAGGTTCAAATATATGTGAGAGATGCAACTATTTAGCCAAACTGGAGGCTGAGCTCTCTCATCTCAAAACTGGTGTAACCAGTCAGGAGGAGAAGGTAACCTCACACAACACAATTCCAGTATCACATAGTCCCACCACATCAGCGAACCAAACACATAAATATACAAAAACATACTCGGAGGCTCTAAATAAAAATCTACCTAAGCAACAGAGACCTCCAAAACAGACATCCAAGCAAATGCTACCGCAAAACAAAACACACACAACACATAGCCCACAAAGTCAGTGTGCCAAGCAGCCACAGCCCTTAAGGCTGAATAACACACCTGATACTCTTGTAATAGGTGACTCTATTGTCAGACACACTGACGTCCCGCTCACCAGGCTGAATAAAGAGAAGATCATGGTGAGCTGCCTGTCGGGTGCTAGGATCCGCCACATAATGCAAGGACTCAGGTCACTCCAAAGCAAATACAAATATGACTCAGTCATTGTACATGCTAGTGTGAATGACCTGAGACGTACCTCCCTGGACTACATGAAAAGAGACATAGAGGAGATCTCTGATCATGTAGCCCAGGCTGGTATGACCCTGACCTTGAGCAGCATCTTACCCTCACCTAGAATGATGCCACACTACAAAGACAAAATGATCGATTTTAACAATTGGCTAAAATTTTGTTGTCATTCAAAGAGGATCCAGTGTCTGTCAGCCTGGGATGACATGCTCGACAAGCCACGTTGCTTCGTTAGGGATGGCTTGCACCTGTCACCACTGGGCTTTCGGATATTGGCAAAGGCTCTTGCCACCCCCATAGTGCCTTTTTTAGGCAAGGCTCAAAAGTCAAACCCACCCCCATAGACAGCACAAGGAACAAGAAACTAAGGGTAATGCTGCTTAATGCCAGAAGTCTTAACCTCAAGATGCACGCACTTGAAGCTCTCCTCAGTATGGAGAACATCGATATCTGTGCAGTGACAGAAACCTGGTTCAAGGCTCCAGAGATCACCCCAGCACTACCAGGCTATACCTCATATCATGCTTTTCAGCTCCAAAACCCGGACCGAACCACAAAAGGAGGGGGAGTTTCCATATTTATCAAGGATATCCACACCTCCAGGTTAGTGGCATTGCACGAAGTATCGGAGACCATCCATGTGCAACTAACAGTGGGCAAGACTGCTTTTCAGTTTATAGCATCCTACAGACCACCCTCTCAAAGCCAGGAATCCCACTCGGCTTTCCTGAAAACATTGGAGAACATGAAGATCTCTCCGAACACCATTATATTGGGTGACTTCAACTACCCAAACATTGACTGGGTGCACTACACAAGCCCCAGCACCTTAGCCCAAAGGTTCCTGGAAATTATAAACTCAAATACTATGGAATAACTAGTCACCACTCCCACAAGAGGGGACAACATACTAGACCTGATCATTACCAACATGGGGACTCTATGCTCCACACCAGAAGTATATCCCTCATTGGTAAGATCAGACCATAAATTAATTTCACTGGATGTCCACATCCCGACCCCACCCCCAGCCCAGAAAACCACAGTGAAAAACTTCTCAAAAGTGAACTTCTCACTTCTCAAAACTGAAGTGGAATCCTTCAAGGCCCCAGGGCCAGTGGAAACTATGGCCCAAACTGCAGAATCCTATATAAACGCATTCTACGGACATCTCCAGGAATGCATGGATCATGCTATCCCAAACAAAACCAAGACCCAATCATACAAAGGCAGGCGTCCAGTCTGGTGGACCCCTGCCATAAATAAACTGTACAACAGAAGGAGGAAGCTACTACATGATAGCACAAAATCCCCAATAGGAAAGGCATTTCTGATCAGTACTAGCAAAAAATTACGATCCCTCATAAAATCCTCCAAGGCCAGCTTCGAGAGAAAAATTGCACAGGACACCAAAGGCAGTCATAAGGCTTTTTTCAGTTATGTTAGGAACCTGGCATGCAACTCCCAGACTTGTTCTGAGTTGATTCTAAACAACAAAAAATACACTGAACCCACAGACATCGCCAATATCCTGGCAGACAGGTTCAGTGCAAACTTCTCCCCCCCAAAAGAGCAAGTATCTATTCTGGCAGAGGGCTGCCTCCCAAACATCTCTGATGCTCAGGTGAAGGCTGCCCTCTCCAAAGCAAAAAACACTGCTTCCATGGGACCAGATGGTGTCCCAGGTTGCGTCCTACATGAACTCCAAGAGGAACTAATCCCTCAAATAAAACAGCTATACAATCTCAGCCTCACTACAGGATATGTGCCCACAGAATGGCATACAGCAACAGTGGTCCCACTCCACAAAGGTGGAGCCTCTATGGACCCTGGAAACTATCGCCCCATAAGCCTGACTAGCTTAGTCTGCAAGGCTATGGAGAGGATCATCATGGAGCTCATAAACAAAGACATTGGGGACCTACAGACACTAGATCCTACCCAGTTTGGCTTTGTCAAGGGCAGATCCTGCCTTTTGAACCTGGTTGACTTTTTCGAAACAGTCACCAAAGCCATAGATGAAGGGAAGGTAGTCCACATCTGGATCTTGCAAAGGCATTTGACACAATACCCCACTTGGGCATCATAGATAAGCTATCCAGCTTAAGTATAAACCCCTATGTCACAAGATGGGTTGCAAACTGGCTCAAAGACAGAACCCACAGAGTGAGAGTTGCTGGAGCCATGTCAGACTCAAAATCAATCACAAGTGGCATCCCACAGGGTTCTGTCCTGGGACCACTCTTGTTCAGTATATACTTTTCCAAAGTACAGGCAAACGTGGGAGGACTGTGGCTCACCAAGTTCGCAGATGACTGCAAACTGGGTGCCATAATCGACTCTCCAGCTGACACAAACATCCTTCGAAAAGGTCTCACAGAGACAGATAACTGGTGCCAGCGCCATGGTTTAAAGCTAAATGCCAAAAAATGTATAGTCATACCCTTTGGCAAAAACAATGTGCCCACAAATTACCACATAGGCGGAAACCCATTAAGTACAGAGAAAGCTATTAGGGACCTGGGGACCCAAGTTGATAGCAATCTCTCCTTTGAAAACCACATTGCCAAAGTGGTTAGAAAGACTTTGTACATAGCCCACCTCATCACGAAGGGTTTCACATCTAGATCAAGAGAGGTAATCGTGCCCCTTTATTCATCCCTCATCAGGCCCATCATAGAATACAATGCCCCTTTTGGGATGTACCTTACCCGACACTTGCAGCAATTAGAAAGACCGCAAAAGTATCTCACCAAGAGGATCAAGGGTCTCAAAGAGATGCCATATGCTGCTAGGTTAAAAAAACTCCAGTTCTACTCAATTGCATACCACCTACTTCGAGGCGATCTATGCCTGACATACAAATCTATGTCAAATCCAGAATTAATGGACATGCTCCACCTCAGTAAATCTAAATCCCTTAGAGCCACATGCTTGAGGGACTTGAACCTCAGCACAGAAATAAATAGAACTTGCTGGAGGGACAGGTTCATAACCCAGAGGCTCCCTTCGCTCTGGAATAGAATTCCAGTTCATGTGAGGCAGAGCACCTCACTGAATCTCTTCAAGAAGAATCTCGATAGGTGGATGGGGGATCGTAGGTTTGTCCCAGGGATTACTCCCGTGTCACTATTAGACAGAGGCACAGTAAACTAAACCTTAAAAAAGGCACAGTATACTCAAATCAAGGGGTGGCGTAAGCCATACAGAATCGGGCTAGGCTTATAATTGTCCCAGGGCAGATAGCCTAGTATGAACCTATGAACCTATACTTTATCCAAATGTCTGCCTATTTCTCTTTCTTACACACACACACACACACACACACACACACACACACACACACACACACACACACACACACACACACTACCTTTTGTATCAGCCAAGAGCCCCCCCCCACACACACACACACACACACACACACACACAAAACACCCTGTGCTAATGATGATAACTGTCATATCCTTAATTTTCTATCTTTTGGATTCAGGGATACATAAGTCTTTGTCTGATGCCCAGAGTGCATAGCTGACTGTGTGCTTAGTATACATGTGTTTGCAATACTGTTTTGCAAATTGTACTGCTTTCTTACAGGTTTTGTAATGTGTACATCCCTCTCAACCTCTTAGACCAGCAAAGATGGACCAAGTCATAAATAAAAGTGGGAAAAAGGCCCAAAAATTAGACAGTTTTGAAATCTGTTGATCTTACAAACTTAAAAAGTTAATAGAATAACAGTTACTTGCATAACCATGAACTTTTTGAGGGATATGAAGACTGAAACTGAAATGTATGTCATTATTTTCTAACTTCAGTGTTTAATGTTTTGCTAGTACAAACGTTTGAGACCAAACTCTGGACATTCTATGAAAATATGTACATCTGAGAGGTACAAATGTGTGAATCTTTGATGCATGAGGTCTATTAGTTGATAGAGCACACATGTATTGACATGTCAGGTCTGTAACGTACTGATGTCATTCCTGTAAAAGTCACTCACCTTACACTTACTTATATTTCTAAGTAACAGTATGTAAGGAAATGCCATTCATTTGTGTTTTTAGACATTTATTTTTCTATTCCAGGTTCAACACTTAACTTGGAAGTCCGGCTGTTGCAAGAGTTTTAATTTGGGTCTGACGCTGTGTGATACTAGCAGTGCATAGCCATTACATGGATAAGTAAAGGCTGTGCACATTCCCTGCAATCAATGTTACTGTATGTATGTGTGCAGGATGAAGATTTTAACCCCTCAGCTTGTGAGCATGTGTGCTATCTGTTGCCTCTTGGCCAGTGCAAGATCATATTGTGCACACCTATGTCTGCCTACACCCACAGCCACTGGTGGTTCCCTTCTAACTCCTCACCTGCTTGTGGCTGTGCTGACCTTGCCATGCTGGTGAGATGTGTGGCCCTTCCCTTTGGTGCTCTTGCTGAAGGTATTTGCTCAGAATAAAATCTCGAAGCACAGCATAGATGGTGAAGATTTCAGCACATGTACGGGAATTGTACTACCGTGGTCCCCTGATGTACATAGGTACTGGAAACTCAACTTCAGCAGCCCAAACACACAGTCTGTGATATTTCTTGTTTGAGCGTGTGCTCATTATAGTGTTCTTCACTTTGTGTGTGTGCATTTCTGATGGGCATCATCAGTCACAGTTCGAGTACATATTATGAATTCCCCCTAGAAAACATCTGATACAGTTGAGAGTTGTGCCAGATATATGAGTCATGGTAACTGCCTAGGTTGCCAGTGCACACATTCAGGATGATTCTCTTAGCAGTACACATGACCTGGCATTTAATGGAGTGGAAGGCCTTTCTGTTTATATACACCCTTCCCTGTTTCCCTGGTGGTGCTTTGATTTTGATGTGTGTGCAGTCTGTAGCACCCAAAACTTCAGAGTAGTGTGCTACAGGGTAGAACTCCTGCATGCTTGTGAGTCTGTCCTCAGGTATATGGGGAAAACATATGTAGTCACTGGCATATTGCATTATAGTATTCAGGAATTGATGGAGGATCCTAGTAGCTTATGCCTGTGACACCACTAGCATGTCCCCTGTTGGTCTCTGGAAGATTCCTGTAGCTAATATACTAAGTGCTGCACATACCTTAATCTCCACCAGTATTGGTTCTTCTAGGTTTGCCCTTTCTCTCTGTTGAGGTTGACAAAGATTACAGTGTTCCTGTAGTGTGTCTCTGTCAACCCTGTAGTGCTCTACATTTTCAACTTCATGCATACCATGAAAAGTTAAATTTGGTCTAACACCCTTCTTGTTCTTGGCCGTGGTCTATTAGCAACAGCCGCAGCATATAGTTGAACCTGTTGCATATACACATGAATAAGAGCAACGGAAGCCCCTAATAGTCTTTCATTCTGGCCTAGGTTTCTGTGGTTGGATCTCAATAGGATTTGGAATTTGTAGCCAAAACCTGCACTGAATCAACATGATTGCTTTATAGCTTATTGAATATCTTCTCCATCTTGGATTGGTTGATTAGCATACAGTTCAGCTGCTTATGCTATAATTACCATATCATGATGTTTACCATGTTTGCACTGATCTACACACCATGTAGAGACACTTACTGAATACAAAATGATGAGCTATCATTGCTTGTCAAGGTGTGACGCATACATGGTTTTAGTGAACACTGTAAGCTTTATTGATTCTACACCATCAACTTTTTTTGCCTTATTAGAGGGTTTGGCATGCTGGTTAAGGAATTTATCTCACAGACACAAGATACAGGGTTTGAATCTGATCTCTGACTATTAACTAGACTTGTAATAATTGGCAGATTCATAGCCTAATGTTTGGGGATTGGTATAATGGTTAAGGTGTTTACCTCATGGTCAAAAAGTAAAGGGTTTGGTTCTTGGCTTTGAAATGGAAATTGGCTTGGATTAAAATGGCCCACAATGGCAGCTAACTTAGTACTTACCTATGAATTTATCTTCAAGACCTGCAAAAAAGTAAGTTATGATTACAAGGCAAGTGAATAAATGCTAAAATGACTCCACCTTTAGTGACCTGTCAGATGGCAACACTACTCGAAATGCCACTGTACCAATGATGCATTCCTTTCTCATTCATCCTGTCTACACCCCCCCCAAATCGCCACTTAATGTGTTTAATGCTGATGTCTGACAGTGATGCAAAGTAGAACAAATTATGGGCATCTTATTGCTGTCATATGCACTTCACCTCCCCACATACCACACAGACACACACAGACACACACACACACACACACACACACACACACACACACACACACACACACACACACACACACACACACACACACACACACACATAAGCATAACTCACAGCAATAATTGTTTTTGCACTGCATTTTTATCCACCATCTATCTACAATTCTTTTTTTGACATTTTTTGCACATTGGTTTGGGGTGTCACATAAACATTGATAATGGGTTGCCAGCCCTGCTGTGGTTGCTCTTCCATACCACACACACATATATGATCACACCTAAGGCCCATTTAGAGTGTCAAATTCACCTACTGTACTTCTTTGAAATATGGGAAGACGCCAGAGCACCCACTGTAAACTCCATGTCGACACAGGTAGGTCATGCAGACTGCTCAGAAGACAACCCCCAGTGAGAAATTAATGTGAATGCAGACAGGAAATCCAAGTGAAATAGCAAATTTTAGGAAATATACTTCAGAACTATATCAGCTCTCAGAATTATTTAAAATACCTTTCATGTATTAACCATAACTGGATTTCCTGACAGAGACCTCAATTGATTACCTGACTGTCAGGAACATTTCCTGGCAGATGGGAATGCTAGTTGTACCCCATCTTTTTCTAAGACCTTCAGTTAAATCTCTTGAAAGCAGAACTCATGGCTTTCCTTCACAAAACACCTATTTCTAATAATTAGTTGAGTTTTATTCATTGTAGCATATCTTAAAGAGTTGATACATATCACAGTTTCATTACTACTTAATTAGTTTCCATAGTCATTGCTTTGGTTACTTACGTCTGTGTAGTTCTTAATAATTAACTAAATCTCTTACACTAAGATTTGGAGACCTCATCATAGAACCATTGGAGGATTGTGCATCTTATGTCCTTGAATAATGTGACATTTGCTTTTGACAATTTGGAGATTTTGGTACAGAAGGTTAGTTGTTTGTGGTCTGACTTCACCAGTGAAAAGGTTATCTTGCTGATAGTAAATACTGATGCTATGGTTCTTAGGGCCAGATAAAATATATTTTGCCCTCTAGTGGGATTTTTAGCAATGTAATAATTTTTATTCATATAGGTGTCCCTACTTATAGGGCATTCATTGAGAATATTTAAGAATGCTATATGATTTTCTTAGAAAAGGTTCTGTAATATGCCGTGATCTGGTAGCTGACCATATTTAGTGCATTATGAATCTCTGAAAGTTTTACTTCAGTGTCTCTATAAATCTGCCTCGAGTTAAAGTGGTCTCTAACAAATAGGGATATGGTGCCAGTATTGCCTTCTGGTCTAAATGAGTAGTAAGCACAAAGCTCAAGTACTGAGGGAGTGATCTCTCGGCTCTTAAACCAGGTTTCCATAGCAACATATACATGGGTGTGCTCCAAATGCAGTAGGCCTGAAAGTTTATTGTTTATACTTCTGTCAGTAAGTAGATCCACCTCGATGTGGTCCTAGTGGCCTGTTTTTGGGAAGTTAGATTGAGAGGTTGATTAGCTGAACCCTGTCTAATAAAAGGAACAATAAGGACAGCAAAAACTTTTGCTAGTATGCAGATGCCTTGGAATGAGAGGTACAAACTGTCCTTGGCAAAACAAGAAGGGCTGTCCAGCACCTCATTCCATAGTAGGAGGGAGTGGTCATTATTGTCTTTAGTTCATTTATTTTTCCTTCCTTCCAAGTTCTGTCCATATGTTTCTAAAAGACGTGTAGTTTCTTTGTTATTGTGTGGTCTTGGGAGTATAGTGACATCAGAAAACAATTTCTCTTAAAGCTAGAGGATAAGATTGAACAGGGATGTTGCCACTTCAGAGGGACTGTCAATAGAAAACGCTCATTCCCATATAGTCTGGCAGTTAGAGGAGATGGTTAAAGCTCTGACTTGTTACTGAGCTGTTCCCTGGGCCAAGGATGTAGCATTTGAATCTTTCCATCCTCATTTGCCTACTGTGTGACCTTGTGTAAGTCACTTAACTAGACAGTGCTTTGAGGTGATTAAGAATTGGAGCTAGCCTCCTGGCTAGGAGGTTGCATAATGGTTAAGATGTTTACCTTACAGACACAAGATTCAGAGTTTGATTCTCACATGGGGTAATTGGCTAGGATTAAACTGGCCACCAAAAGGCAGTTAGCCTAGTACCAATCTATGAACCTATAATGGTCTCCTGGACAGCATGCCTAGTAAGTATTATTTATTTTATGTCCAGTTTGATAACCGAGGAGGTCCACTGAGCCCAAAAGGCCCATTTTCAATGGAGGCCCGAGGAGAAAAGCTCCATAATAAAAACAATTACAGAAATTAAAACAAGCAAGCATAGAATAATACATTTGTACAAATTATCCATAGAATAATGCAAAAGAACACATACATATGAAATATGTGAATCATTTCATTTTTACAATCAAATTCAGAGAGCCATTTGCATGGAGAGCCATTTGCACAGATTAGAGATGGGAGCCTGTGTACAGTATTTAAATAGCAAGTACACTGGGGAGAAAAATTCAATATACAGTTGATGTAGAGAGGGGGAGCTGTAGAAATAGCAGAAGGTAGAGGCGTTTGAAGGAGAACATGTCTAGGAGGCATAAGATGGATTTAGGTAGGAAGGGTACAATTACATTTCCAGTTTTGGGAGAGGTGGGATAGGGATTTAAAGTGTTCAGAGTTTGTAGTGACTCTTAGAAGGGGTGGGAGAGAGTTCCATTTTTTGGCCAGTGAGTAGGAAAGGAGAAATTGGCCAGGGGGTCATTTAGGTTTGTGTACAGAAAGTAGATTTTGTTGGGCTGATCTTAGGGGTCTGAGTGGTGTGTATAAAGGCAAGATATTAGTTAGAGCAGGGCATACAGTAGGTTTAAAGATTAGTTTGTGGGCTGTAGTAAGTTGAAGGTAGTCTAGATGATTAGGAAGCTCGAGCCACTTTAGACTGTGTAGAGGTGTGCAATGTTGGATGCAGTGAGTAGATTAAGTAGCAAATTTGTCGATTTTGTTGTAGCAGCTTTCTAATTTTGAGGAGATGGAAGCTGAGAGGTTAGTTAGACATGGAGCACCTTACAATAGGGAAGGTAGTAGGTAGGAGGAGGCGAGGGTTTGCCTTGTAGCAATAGAGAGAAAGTGAGCATTTCTATATAGTGTACCGAGTTTCTGATGTTTTTATTTTATATTCAGTTGAACATGTGTATAAAATTTCAGATGTTCATCATTGGTAACACCAAGAAGTTTGGCAGAAGGAACAACTTCTATAGAGGAGTGAGTATGTTCTGGTGATCTTGCATGATTGCTTGTCAAGAGGATGGGCTTTTGTGGGGGAGAAAAGAAGGATTTTCGATTTATTGGCATTAAGGGAGAGATGATTTTAAAGCATCCAGTTCTCTGTAGTTGTGAAGGTCAATTGGGTTTTAGTCTGGAGCTCAGGAAGGCTAAGGGCAGAGCAGACTAAAGTGGAGTCATCAGCATATTGCTCTATTTGAGCGTTTGGAATTGCAGTGTGAAAATTATTGATGAATATGTTAAAAAGCATAGGTCCGAGTATAGATCCCTGGGGGACTCCGGTAGGTGTAGGTAGGAAGGTTGAAGTACCAGTTTGCCATTTCACAGCTTGGGATCTGTCAGAAAGATAACTTTTGAACCATGAAAGGGTATCTAAGGATAGATTGAGGTTAGAAAGGTGACTGAGAGGATGGGTATGTGATACAGTGTCGAATGCCTTGGGTAGATCAAGGAGGACAGTGGAGACAATTTCCCCAGCATCACAGGCATGGTTAACTATGTCTAAAAAAGAGAGGAGAGCAGTTGTAGTACTATGGCCAGGATGGAAGCCATGTTGTGTAGGGGTGATGAGGTGGTTATTGAGGAGGTGGGGCATGAGTTGCAGGTGAATGCATTTTTCAAGTACTTTTGAAATTAGGGAAAGAGCGGCTATTGGTCTAAAGTTAGAGATGCTATTGTTTTTGCCTCCTTTGTGGAGGGGAAGATGTAGGTGGGTCTCCATAATTTGTGGACGTAAGCTTCCTGAATGGATCTATTGATGAGAATGCTGTTGGGCATGGCGATACCATCTGCAGTGAGCTTGAGAAAGAGTGAAGGAATATTGTCGGGGGCATTGGAGCATGGCTTAAGTTTGGAAAGAAGCATTTTGATGTAGGAACTTGAGACTGGTTTTAGCTGAAAAATAGGGGGAGGGTTAGCAGTGGGGGGTTGTGGAGTAGAGGGGGAAGTGGTATTACGGGTAGGGGAGGGGATGCAGTTGGGGAAAGTCTTAGTGAGTTCAGCTATAGAGTCAGTAAAGAAGGAATTAAAAAGGGTGGCAATTTCTGTGTCGGTTTTATTGTTGTTGGGACAGGGATTGGATTTAGTGCCAGGGTGCATAAGCAAGTTGATGGAGTTTCAGAATTGTTTGGGATTTTTTGAGTGAGTGGACTGTAGTTTGGTATAATAAGACTTTTTATCATTGATGATATGCTTTTTGGTTAGATTGCAGAGTTGCTTATATTGAAGGAGGGTGGCTGGGTGTTTATTTTTGTTGTAAAGTTTCCATGTCTTATCTCTGTAGCATAAGAGTTTTTGTGTCCTTTGTTAGCCAAGGGGTGGAGTTGTGTTTTATTTGTTTTGTCCGGGGTGGGGCTTGGGAGTTTAGGATGCTTAGGAAGGTAGTATTGAAGGAGTCTAAGGCTTTATCTAGTGGAAGAGTTTTTAGGATGTCCCAATTCATTAGTTTAAGGGATTCCAAAAATATAGAAGGGTTAAAGTTTGAGAGGTTACGAGTATGGGTATATTGGTGTTGGTGTGGGGATGAATGGGAAGCTCGGTGAATAAAGGCTGGGAGATGATCACTCATTGTGTCTGGTAGAATTCCAGAGTCAGAGATCTTATTAGGGTGGGAGACTAAGATCCAGTCCAGAATGGACACCGGGGGGTTATTTCTGTTAGGTCTGGTAATGCTGTTTATTAGTTGTGTGAAATTAAATAGATTGATAGATAGAGAGGGATTATTGTTATTGATTCTATTCCAACCAATGTTCACATCACCTAGAATGTATGTTTCTAGTTTAATGTTGGTTGAGGCCCAAGAGAGAATGTTTTCCAGGGTTTTGGTGTTGTCTCCAGGGGGGGCTATAGATGGCCACAATACAGATATTTTTGTATATATTCATTTTGAGGATCCCAATGACTAGTTTGGCATTGTTGAACTGAAGAATGGGGTTCTGGTAGGAGCAGAGGTTCAGTAGGCTGTTATAGATTAAGGCTACTCCTCCTCCTTTCCTGTTTTGGCGGTTGTATCTGAGAGCTTGAAAGCCAGGGGGGGCACAATCTCAGAGTTATTGATGTGGGGTTTTAGTCATGACTCTGAGACTGCCACTATATCAGGTTGAATGTCATTTAGCCAAGCGTGGAAGAGTGTTATTTTACTTTTTAAACTCTGGGCGTTAATGGTAATGAGCTTTAGGTATTTATCACTGATCCTATTTGAAGTGGTAGGGCGAGAAGGATTGATACTAGTCATAGGTCCAGGGTTGGGGTGAATGTCTCCTGATAAAGCAAGCCAATTGGAGGACAAAAGGAGCAGAACCAGTGACATGTAGTTAGTGGGAGAAGCAATTTTAGTTTGGTTGTAGGAGGTTTTAAAGAAGTGGTTAGGAGCTTTAGTTTAAAATAGTGAATTGGATTAGGTTGAAGTAGGGAGGGGGATATGTGGTAAAAGTGGAACATCTTGGGGAGGGGAAAGGAGAGAGTGGAGGGGGTGGGGGAAGGACTGAGGTGGTAGATTGTAGGAGGAATAGGAAGTAGCATTGTAGACAGTTATTAGGAGAAAAATTCATATAGAGGAGATAAGGGAAGTTTGTAGAAGTGTAAGAGTCATGGCTAATTAGAGTAAATTAAGATTAGAGCAGGTGACAGGGTAATAGGTGAGTGTTTGGTGAGAAGGAGGAGGAGTTTAACTGAGAGTACAGGCTGGTAAGGAATAGAGAAGGGGTGGGATTATCAATTGAATGAATGCTGCCTACGAAACTACCTATGAAGATAATAGAGATGTTCTTTTAGGTTCTGTATCTGTTATGGATTCTTTAATGAGGAGAGTAACTAGTAGTGAAAGTTGTATTTTAATAGAAGGAATGTAATAGGATCATTATCATTGATTGATAGAGGCACACTAATGATGTCATTAATAATTAATTGTTCGTTTGTGATTACTAGATTAGTAGGAAGTGTTTCCTGTATTTAGATTTGACCTGGTGGGGATCTTTTACTAGCTGTGTGAAGCTGAGCATGGATAGGTTGTCTTCAGTGTTTGAATTATTGGGGTTAAATAGGATGATGCTGAAGTTCTCAATGATAACTAGGATTTTATAGCAGCTGATGTCTTTAGGGATATTTGGAAGTTGCAGCTTAAATTTTGGTAGGTTGGATTTGAATGTGGAGTAAAAGACCAATGACTGTCCCCCTGGGCTCACCTGGGCTCATGGTCATTAGTCATGGAGTTTTTGTTCTGGTATTAAACTTTTATATTTTCCTTAATGAGAAAGAATGTACTTCTGTCAGCTCTGTTACCTAGTTTGGCACTGAATATACAAGTGTAGTTTTGAAAGTTAAATTAAAAGTTGGAAGTGCATTGTTTTAAGCAGCATCCAGAGATACCTAGGATGTTAAGGTTATTATTTTTTTTTTTGTTTGAGATTAATAAATGTAATTTATCCTGTTTCCTGAATGTAATTCCTGCATTAATAAAGGTAAGTAATGTAAGTTTTTGAGCATATGTTTTTGTGTGTGGTGTAACATGGTCCTGAGTTTGATTCTGCATGACTATGTAACCATAGGATTTGGATTAGTGAGGCTAGTTTAATGCTACAATATAGGATTGTTTTGAATATTTGCCATATGATAGTATTTATGGGTTTGTAGTGTTGCTTGGGTGAGTATAGAAGAAAGAGTTAATATTATTTTGCAGTTGTGTTATGTTAAGCAAAGTTTTGAGAGATGTTATTGATATGGCTGTGCTTGCAGATTTAATGGTTTATGATAGGTAGTGTGATGGTGTTAAATCAGCAGAGGAATGTACTGGGAAGCATTTATGTATAACAGCATGCATACGACAGTAAAAAGGGGGTGTCTATATGTTATTACTTGCATGACTAAAGCCTGTATTTCAGATTAACAGCATTTATTTGAATTGCTGCTTCATTTTTGTTTATTGTGTCTACATTTTTTCTGCACTTTGAAATTAATTCTGTACTACTGCCTTATACAGTATCGGCGAGATTCAGACTTGTTGAATCTAGACACTGGTATCACAGTGCTCTAAACCAGCCATCATACATTAAGAGGGCCTCCCTGCACTCTTAAAGCAGAAGTGTGTAGCTCAGGTTCCATATAACTTGGGGATGCTGGAGAAGGGCTCAGTCTGAGGTTTTGCCATTGATATTTTGTCTTAAAACAGTTGAATTTCCCCTGTATTTAAGCCTCATGTTTGCAAGCATTTGCTCACAGTTAACCGGAGCTGCTCAGAGTTTGGTGACTTTAACCAGAAAACCGGAGTGCATCTTAACTGAAATCTAAGGCATCCACTGCAAATGACTGAAAAATAAATACACTTAAAGCCTGTATTGTACTTTTTTAACTGTATTTATTTGAATTGCAGCTTCATTTCTGCTGATTGTGCCTGTACTTTTTCTGCACTTTGAAATACTGTACTACTACCTTATACAGTATAGGCGAGATTCAGACTTGCTGAATCTAAACTGTTTGGTATCAATGAGCTATAAAACAGTCATCTTACAGTAAACTCTCAGTTAACTGGAACTCAAGCAACCAGAAAGAAAACTCGAAGAAATAAACAGTTTTCATGTGCTGCCCCCTTCCCCCACAGAAACATACCTTACATTTTTAGAGTTTTAGAGTTTTAAAAATGAAGATAGGAATAAATTCCCTCTCTCCCCAACATAAGAACAAGTCAAACCAAACAAATTGTACAGGGTACAGTATTAGTCATAGGTTCATAGGTTCATAGGTTCATACTAGGCTATCTGCCCTAGGGCATTTATAAGCCTAGCCAGAGTGTGTTTGGCTTTCGCCACCCATTTTAAATTAATTTTGCTATGCCTTTTTTTGAGGTTAGTATACTGTGCCTCTGTCTAACAGTGACACAGAAGTGATAGCCGGGGTAAACCTACGATCTCCCATCCACTCATCAAGATTCCTCTTGAAGAGAGTCAATGTGGGACTCTGCCTAACCTGGACTGGGATTTTATTCCAGAGTGAAGGGAGCCTCTGGGTTATGAATCTGTCCCTCCAGCATGTCCTATTTATTTCAGTGCTGAGGTTCAAGTCTCTCGAGCCATAGCGCGATGGGATTTGGATTTTCTGAGGTGCAGCATGTCCATTAATTCTGGGTTGGACATGGCTTTATACGTCAGGCACAGATCGCCTCTGAGCAGTCGGTATGCCACTGAGTAGAGCTGGAGTTTCTTTAACCGGGCAGCATATGGCATCTGTTTGAGCCCTTTGATCCTCTTGGTGAGGTACTTTTGGGGTCTTTCCAGTTGCTGCAGGTGTCTGGTAAGGTACATCCCAAAAGGGGCATTGTACTCAATTATGGGCCTGATGAGGGATGAGTAAAGAGGTACAATGACCTCCCCTGATCTAGATGTGAATCCCTTCATGATTAGGTGGGCTATATAAAATGTTTTTCTAACCACTTTGGCCACGTGGTTGTCAAATGACAAAAAATACACCGAGCCCACAGACATTGCCAACATCCTAGCTGACAGGTTCAGTGCAAACTTCTCCCCCCTCTCCCCACCAAAAGGGCAAATATCTATCCCAACAGAGTGCTGCCCCCCTGACATCTCAGATGCTCAGGTAAGAGCCGCCCTCTCCAAAGCAAAAAACACAGCATCAATGGGACCAGATGGTGTCCCGGGCTGCGTCCTACATGAACTCCAAGAAGAGCTAAACCCAAACATAAAACTACTGTTCAATCTTAGCCTTACTACAGGATATGTACCCAAAGAGTGGCGTACAGCAACAGTGGTCCCTCTCCACAAAGGTGGTGCCTCAACGGATCCTGGAAACTATCGCCCCATAAGCCTGACTAGCTTGGTCTGCAAAGCTATGGAAAGGATCATCATGGACCTCATAAATAAAGATATTGGGGACCTACAGACACTGGATCCTACCCAGTTTGGCTTTGTTAAGGGCAGATCCTGCCTCTTAAACCTGGTTGATTTCTTTGAAACAGTCACCAAGGCCATTGACGAGGGAAGGTGGTCCACACAGCCTACCTGGACCTCGCAAAGCCTTCGATACAATACCCCACTCGGGCATTATAGATAAGCTCACCAGCTTAAATATAAACCCCTATGTCACTAGATGGGTTGCAAACTGGCTCAAGGACAGAACCCACATGGTTAGAATTGCTGGAGCCATGTCAGACTCCAAACCAGTTACAAGTGGCATCCCACAAGGCTCAGTCCTGGGACCTCTCTTGTTCGGTATATATTTCGGGTACAGGCCAACACGGAAGGACTGTGGCTGACCAAGTTCGCAGATGACTGCAAACTGGGCGCCATAATCAACTCTCCAGCCGACACAAGCATCCTCCAAAAGGGCCTCATAGAAACAGACAACTGGTGCCAGAGCCATGGCCTCAAGCTAAACGCCAAAAAGTATATAGTCATCCCCTTTGGCAAAAACAAAGTGCCCACAAATTACCACATAGGTGGTAATCCACACAGGCCTATTTTTAATAGTAACTCTCATGCAACCAGAAACTGTTGTTATCCGGCATCTACCAATCCACATGGGTGCCGGTTAACTGAGAGTTTATTGTATATTAACTTGACTAACTTGATGGAAACCTCTCTTTTGACCACCACATTGCCACTGTGGTCAGAAAGTCCTTCTATGTGGCACTTCTCATTAATAAAGGTTTTGCATCCAGGAAGAAAGAGGTCATTGTCTCCTTCTACTCTTCCCTCATTAGGCCAACCATTGAGTACAATGACCCATTTGACATGTATCTCACTAGACACCTGCAACAACTGGAGAGGCCACAAAAGTACCTCACAAAGAGAATCCTAGGCCTTAAAAACTTACCCTATATGGACAGACTCAAAAAACACCAGCTATTCTCTGTCTCATATCGCCTACTTAGAGGCGATCTCCGCTTGACTTACAAAGCCATGTCTGACCCAGCTCTGTTAGAAATGCTACATCTAAAGAAATCCCAATCCCTCTGCACCACACACTCCAGAGACCTCAACCTCATTACCACAATCAACAGAACATGTTGAAGGGACAGGTTCATAACTCAGAGACTGCCCATGCTGTGGAATAAACTTCCCATACATGTCAAACAGAGCACGTCACTGGCCCTGTTCAAGAGAAATCATGATGAGTGGATGGGAAATGCAAAATTCAACCCAGGGATCACTCCAGTGGCTCTACTTGACGCACACACTGGGAACTAAGATTGGGTGGCACGATGCCATTGTAATCCTGTGGGCTAGGCTTGTAAAGGCTCCAGGGCCATTAGCCTGGTACACACCTATGAACCTATGAACTCATTAAATCTGAGTGATGCCTCCAGGTGCATCTATAGTTAACTCCTACTGAAACATCTAGGTGTCAAATATTACTTGTTCATATTTGCATCAATAATTCCAAAACCATACTATGTACAAGCTTTTAAAAGATTTCATCTCAAAGCTTACACAATAGAAAACTCAATTGTATTAATATTTGATCTCTGTCTAATGCAGGTACATAGATATTAACTGTTGTTTATATGATATCAGATTATATAAGCATCATTTTCACATTTTTCTAAATATCTCAACGACCAAGTAACACAGACAGAACTCCTTCACCACATATGAAAACACTCAGCGAGATGAATAAAATGCTGCTGATGGTACATGTTTAACTTGAGTGGTTACTCGGATAGTTTAAGTTGTTTACCAGATATTACAAGTGTAATAGTTATTGTGTTTACTATGACATAACATTCAATTTAAAACCTAGTACCTAAAGAATACTACCACTATAAAATTAATTTGTGCTGAAGGGTTTGTCATTTATACTTCTTTCATAACCCCTATAGCTCCAGAGATATGAACATTTGTTTGAAATATGAGGACATAATTTGATTCTGTCAACAGGCCACCCATGGAAGTTACACTGCAAACTTCCTGAGCTCCGTTGGAGTGAATGAGGTTTGACATCCCAAATCTCTGTCCAACTTATGATTGGTAGTGTTTTACTAAAAATGTGTCATAATGTACTTACATTGTTTTGATTCCTTGCCTAAATGTGTGATAATCCTGTACAATACCAAGAGCTGTCTTTATTTATTTTTATTTTACATTTGTTTACTGGGATGGTCCGACTGGGACAGTGCCCATTTCAGCAGTAGCCCAGGGAGAAAAGCTCTAGTCTAAGCCTACATACAAATTATCACAACAAGTAATAGAAATTATAAACAAAATTGTCAAAAAAATGAGTGTTAATACAATTACAAGATAAAAATGTAAAAACAAAAGTATATACATACGATCAAATAGAACAAGACTTTAAACACTTGAATATAGACAAATATATGGTTGAACTAGTATATGTTGAGGAACATAACATTAGTTAGGACATTAAGTAGGGAGAATCACTTAGGCAAAGTAGTGCATAGTAATACCTCCATGGTGAGAGTTGCAGCTAGGAATGTAACTACTTATAGAGAAGTAGTGTTGTTAGAAGGGATATGTTAACAGAGTTAGTATGTACAGCCGAATTGTATAAGTAGTGCTAAGTTAATAATTAACCTGGAGTGTTACATGTGCAAAGCCAGGATTCAGATAAGTGTCTTTTGAGAGATATTTTGGAATGATTAAGACTGCTTATGGATCTAATAATATGTGGAAGGGTATTCCAATTTTTGGCAACAAAGTTAAAGAAAGTTGCCTGCTGTATTGGATACTTTGTTACTTGGAGTAAATCTTTGTTAGATGATCGAAGACTACGAATGTTAGAGTAGGATTGTAGAAGATTTTTTAGGGAAGGTACGTTGTCAGGATTGTGCATTATTTTGTGAGCCATTATTAACTGGTTACAGTTCATAATATGAGGTAGTTCCAACCACAAACGATTTTTAGGCATTGACAGTTGTTGTTGCTTGTCTTTCAGCTTTTTCCTGGTAAGGGGTCGCCACAGCAGAACTCCGGTCCGCTAATGATTGGCAGTAGATTTTTACGAAATGCGAAGTGCAAGCTCGACGCCCAACCTTCAACGAAGGCACACCCATTTACACATGCATGTCTTTCGAATGCTACCCAACCGTGGGGAGGACATCCAGACTCCACACAGAAGGCACTCCCAAGGCACATTGAGAATCGAACGGGAGAACCTCTTGCTGTGAGGTAACAATGCTACCGCCGTACCACATGGCATTAATAGTGATGGGTTGAATGTGTGGAATCTGTTGCAATTTTGGCAATCTTATTGTCACATGATTCATTTACTTAGTTCTGACAGTTTGAGGTTGGTAAGTATGGAGGGGATGCATATAAGAGTGAAGAGAGAATGGGTTCTAGCTATGGCTATTCTTGTAGTGTCTGTTAAGACTTTTTTGTTTCTGTACATTTTGTTCCCATTTTCTTGTGCATCTTTTTAATTGTGTTAGAAATGTGTATGTCAAATTTTACTTTGCTATCAATTATGATGCCTAATAGTTTTGTTTTGGAATCTGGGAAAATCCTAGTATTATTACTGGCAGTGATATAAAAGTTAGCTGGGAGGTTAGTAGGTTTAGATAGATGAAAGATCATAAGTTTAGTTTTATCAGGGTTGAGAATGAGTTGTGAGTTTGCTAGCCATGTTTCAATATCAAAGAAGGCTTTTTGTGTGACTGTAAGACGTTCAGTTATTGTGGATGCTGCACATATAAGGATTGAATCATCTGCGTATTGTATGATAGATACTTGAGAGTAGGCAGTATTAAGTTAATTTATGAATATACAGAAGAGGAGGGGCCCTAGGAATGAACCCTGGGGGACTCCAAGTGAAACAGGAAGGAGTGGGGATAGATGTTGCTTCTATTTCACAGCTTGCTGGTGGCTAGATAGATAACTTTGAAACCAGTTAGCATTAAAGGTTGATATTAAGATTATTCAGAGTGGACAGTAACTTAGGATGGGAAACTGTATAGAATGCTTTAGACATGTCCAAAGACACTAAAGATACTGTTTTGCCATTATCTGTGAATTTATTTGTAGTATAGTATTAATGAAACTTAGAAGAGCTGAAGTAGTGTTATGATATGGTCGGAATCCATGCTGTGATGATGAGAGGAGATTATTGTTTAGAACGTGTAAGAAGTTGAAAGTGGATACATCTTTCCAGAATTTTAGAAAGTGGTGAAACTATAGCATCGGGTTGGTAGTTGTTAGTATAGTTGAATTACCTGCTTTGTGTAATGGTGTAATATATGTAATTTTCCAAATAGCTAGGACATACTGTTCTGTTATAGAGCGGTTTATAAGTAGTAACACAGGGAAGGCAATAACACCTGTTTTTCATTTTAGATATTCTGCTGTTAAGTTATCAGCTGCCAGTGAAGTGGGTTTCAATTTCTTTAACAGTTTTGCAATAGTTTGTTTTGGGACTGTCTGAATTGAGAATGCATCTACAGTATTGCTTGGATTGTTAGGTGTTGGCATTGTGAGAGACTTGCTATTCTTAGTCAGTGCTAGTGGCAGAACTGTCAGATATGAACACCAAAACTTGACTACTATCAACAAACCTAAACGTCCTGCTGGACAACTTCTCCTCTCCTTCTCCTTAGGTAAGAAATAGAACTCTCTCCCTTCCACACTAAGGACAGTGTGAAACACAAATAACTTCAAAACACAGCTTTACGCCTACCTCTCCTCTAAATGGAAACGTAACTGCATTCTCCCTACCTAGAACTCTTTAACAAAAGCCCCTGGGAGGGTATCCTCCTGAGTTCCTAAGCACTTTATAGCGGGCTATAACCTTCTATAGCTAATTCCCTTACGATCTCTCACACTCTGTAAATACTGTATATAGCTTTTGACTTTAACTTTAATTGTGTGTATTTGTTAAAATGTATCTGCACTATATTTTCCACTATGGGCAATATTGCTCACACTTTGTATTATTTGATATGTATTTGTAGTTGTAACCTTTATTTATTGGACTGCTACCTTTACTGTAATCGGTTTCATGGAACATTTCTCCCCGGGCCTCCACTGAAAATGGGCTCTCCTGGGCCCAGTGGACTTCCCCGGTAATCAAACTGGAAATAAACAAATAAATGAAATAAAGTGCTAAAACACTTTCAGTGAGGAATATGTGAAATTGTTCAGCAATATTGTTTGTGTTATCAGGTAAGTTGTGGGGGAGGGGGGGTGGTCAGGATGAAGTAAGGTTCTTGCCGCCCCTATAGTGCCTTTTTTAGGCAAGGTTCAAATGACAAATTCACCACTGTAACAGGAACAGGCAAGCAAAATCTGAGGGTAATGCTACTCAATGCAGAAGTCTAAATCTCAAAATGCACTCACTCGAGGCACTCCTTAAAGTGGAGAACATCAATATCTGTGCAGTGACTGAGACCTTGGTTCAAAGCTCCAGAGAGCACCCCTGCACTACCAGGCTATAACTCATACCACACTTTTCGGTCATGTAACCTGGACCGGAACACCAAAGGTGGAGGTGTGTCCATATTCATTAAGGATATCCACACCTCCAGGCTAGTTGCTCAGCATAATGCAGCCGAGGTTATCCAAGTGCAACTAACTCTGGGCAAAACTGCAATCCAAATTGTAGCTTGCTACAGATCACCCACCATGCCCCAGGATTCCCACTCCTATTTTCTTGATATACTAGAAAATATTAGGGTTCAACCAAACACCCTAATAATGGGCGATTTCAACTACCCCACCATTAACTGGGAAAACTACTCATGTACCAACTCCTTCACTCAACGCTTTCTGGAATTCATAAACTCCAATGCCCTGGATCAACTTAGCCACACCCCTACCAGGGGCAACAATATTCTAGATCTAGTCATTACCAGCATGAGTGACCGGTGTTCCACACCTGAAGTCAATGCCTCGTTGGTCCGATCTGGCCCGACCATAAGCTAATTACCCTAGATATCCAGATTCTGCCCCCACCCCCCATTAAGGAAACCATGGTAAAAAATTTCTCCAAAGTTAACTTCATGCTTCTTAAGACAGAAGTGGTGAACTTCGTGACACCCATGCAGATGGACAATACAGTTACAACTACTGAATCCTACACAAGTGCACTTTATAAGCACTTACATGAATGCATGGATCGTGCTATCTCAAACAGAACCAAGACACTATCCTCCAAAAAAAGGAAGCTGATCTGGAGGTCCCCTGCCATAAACAAACTGTACAACAGAAGGAAGAAACTGTTACAAAATAGAGTAAAATCCCATGAGTGGAGGAGCTCCCTGGTCAGTCTCAGTAAGAAGCTGCGATCCCTGATAAAATCCTCCAAAGCTAGTTACGAAAACAAAATCATCACTGATTCTAAAGACAGCCACAAAGCATTCTATAGCTATGTCAAGAATCTCAATGGTAACACTCAGATCTGCTCTGAGTTACAGCACAATGGCACTAAATATACAGACCCAACTGATATTGCCAATATCCTGGCAGATAGGTTCAGTGCTAACTTCATCCCCCTCTCACCCCCTAAAGAACCCATCTCTATACCAGAAGACTGCAAAGTTCCTGTAATTACGGCTGCACAGGTAAAAACCACACTCTCCAAAGCCAAGAACACAGCATCCATGGGACCAGACAACATCCCAGGCTGTGTTCTACACAAACTACAGAATGAACTGGCACCCCACCTATGTACCATGTTCAATCATAGCCTCACCTCAGGCTTTTTGCCTGCTGAATAGCGCACAGGGACGGTTATCCCACTCCACAAGGGGGGAGCCACCACGGACCCCAGGAACTACCACCCCCTTAGCCTGATGAGCCTGGTCTGCAAGGCCATGGAATGTATTATCATGGAACTTATAAACAAAGACATTGGTAATCGCCAAACTCTGGACCCCACCCAGTTCGGGTTTGTAAAAGGCTGATCATGTTTCCTAAACCTGATAGACTTCTTTGAAGCAGTCACCAAAGCCATTGACAAGGGTAAGGTGGTTCACACAGCCTATCTAGATCTTGTCAAGGCTTTTGGCACCATCCCCCACTCTGGAATTATAGATAAACTCACTAAACTAGGTTTAAATCCCTATGTCACAAGATGGGTTGCCAACTGGCTCACTGACAAAACCCACACTGTGAAAGTAGCAGACTCCAAATCTGAGTTCAGACCAGTGACAAGTGGAGTAACACAGGGTTCAGTCCTGGGTCCTCTCCTGTTTGGTATCTACTTCTCTGAAGTACAGGCTAATACAGAAGGTCTTTGGCTAATGAAGTTCACAGATGACCGCAAACTAGGAGCCATAATCGAAACTCCTAATGATGTGGACATCCTACAAAAGGGCCTCACTGAGACATATGCCTGGTGTCAAAGTCATGGCCTCAAGCTCAGTGCTAAAAAGTGCATTGTCATCCCCTTTGGTAAAAACTCTGTACCCATGAACTACAACATAAGTGGTAGTATACTTAACACTGAAAGTGTGATAAGAGACCTTGGGACACAGGTGGACAGTAGTCTCTGCTTTGATAATCAAATCACCACAGTAGTCAGGAAATCCTTCTACGCGGCACACCTCATCACAAAAGGTTTCTCATCCAGAAAAAAAGAGGTCATTGTTCCCCTCTACTCATCACTCATTAGACCCATTATAGAGTACAATGTCTCTTTTGGTATATACCTCACAAGACATCTACAACAATTGGAAAGGCCGCAGAAATACCTCACAAAGAGGATTACCAGCCTCAAACAGATGCCCTATGTAGACTGTCTCAGAAAACTCCAACTTTACTCCGTCGCATATCGCCTACTCAGAGGTGATCTCTGCCTAACATACAAAGCTATGTCAAACCCAGAGCTGTTGGACATGCTCCACTTAAAGAAATCCCAATCCCTCCAAGCTACACACTCTAGGGACCTAAACCTTGTCACCACAATTAACAGAACATGCCAGAGGGATAGATTCCTGTCCCAGAGACTTCCCATATTCTGGAATAAACTACATATCTATATCAAACAAAGCTCCTCATTAGCATTCTTCAAGAAAAATCTTGATGATTGGATGGGAAATAGGAAATTCACCTCGGGGATCACCTCTGTGGCTCTGCTTGACAGTGGCACAGGAAAATAATTTTCTTGGGTGGCAAAAGCCAGGGTACCTTTTTGTCTGGGCTTGTATAAGCCCCAGGGCGAATAGCCTAGTACCTACCTATGAACCTATGAATCTATGATTATGTTCCAGAATTTTTGTGGATTCATTCTGTATTTCCATTGTAAATTAGAAAAGTGGTGTTGTTTTCTAGTTTAATTTGATGTTTGGCACTGTTTCCAAGTTGCTGGTAAATTAAACGGTTTTAGAGGGATTGATTTTTCGATCAAGTTTGCCATGCTTTGTCCCTTTGTTTTAGGTGGTATGAGTCTCATAGTTTAACCATGGTGTGTAGTTGGTTTTGACAGAAACTGTTCTTGGAGGTGCAAGTCTGTTTAGAATTGCAAGAAAGGTGTCATTGAAGTGTTGGACAGCAGCATCTAAGGCGCGGTGTCCAGTCTATTTTTTCAAGAATATTAAGTAGAATCTGTAAGTTAAGATTTTTCATATTTCAAATTTGTTTGAGTTTTTGCTTCATGCTTTAATTTTTTCTGTTTTCTTTTTGCCAATGTAATACAAAATTGTACTAACAGTGGAGCTTTTTTCTCAGGGCCTCCACTGAGAAAGGATAACCTGCCCAGTCGGACTTTCCCAGTAATCAAATGTAAAATAAAATAAATAAATAAAATAAAAGTTTCAGATACCCTTGATAAGTGTAAGCAGGGACTTGGGAGATGAAACATTTACAAATAGGGGCCTGAGAGATGAACCTTTTACAGGCTGCCTCTTTCCATTAGAGACATAGGTTGCAAACCAGGGATGAATTTCCTGCTCCCCATCCAATTGCCCAAGTTGCACTTGAATTACATTAGGGAGGAACTCTGCTTCACATAGATGGGAGAAAAAAGTGGGAAACCATGGCCTTGGTGAAGTAACTTTAGAATACAAGGAGTACTCTACTGACTAGACACACACACACACACACACACACACACACACACACACACGCACACGCACACAAGTACACACGTACACATGCACACACACGCGCGCGCATGCACATGCACACGCGTATACACACACACACACACACAGGCACTCACACACATGCACGCACACACGCATGCACACACAGACACACACACACACACGCACACACACACACACACACACACACACACACACACACACACACACACACTTGACCAAAGTGGGAATAGAACAAGTACCTATCTAAGTACATGGACTACACTGCACTACTAGACCTAGTCACAAACAATGTTCAGTGCCTCACCAAAGTTCAGTCAGATGTCAAACACCTTCTATTTAAATAAATAGAAGGTGTTTGAAGCTAAGGCATTCAGTACAGTATCACACCCTAAACTACTAGTACAACTCAAATCCCAAAACTGCTCACCACACACACACACACACACACACACACACAGACACACACACACACACACACACACTCACACTAGTTTGGTTTTCCAACTACCTTTCTGACAGGAAACAGTTTGTCAAATGGCAAAACAAGCAATCTGAGTATATCATAACCAAAACTGGAGTTCCCCAGGGGTCCATTCTTGGCCTATTATTATTTAATATATTCATTAATAACCTTCATAAAGCATTTCATCTAAGTAATCTCATTCAATATGCAGACGCTTCAACAATAATCACCTCTGCCAACAACTTGTCAGATTTCCAACTTCTAACACAAAAAGCCTTTACTTCTGTTGAATCCTGGCTAAACGACACCCAACTTCTACTCAATCCAAAAAAATCTAAACCTCTTAATATTTTCATCAAAACCTCTAACTCAAGACTTCAAGATCTTTTCCCAAAACAATACTGAAATTGAGCTATTAAAATCATCGAAACATCTGGGTTTTATAATTGATGACAAACTCTCCTTTGAAAATCATATTCATAACACAATCAAGAAGACCTATTTCAAACTTGGTAAGCTGTATAGGCACAAGCTTTTTATTTATATGCCCATCAAGATAAAACTGGCTAACAGTCTACCTTCCCCTACCCTTCTCTATGGTACCTCCATTTTCACTAACCTAAACACAACTCTCAAGAACAAATTACAGTCCTGCTACTACAAAATAGCAACATTTGCCACTGGTATGCCAAGCCTTAAACTGGCTCAAATGTTCCCACTATCTACAATACTGCCAACTAACACTCACTCACAAACTACTAAATAACCCTGACTATTGCCCATCACTTCAAACCATGCTTCAAACATATACCCCAACTAGACATCTCAGGTGTTCTAATAAACAGCTCCTAAGCATATCAAAACCCAACAAACGTGCAGGACAAAGCCTTTATTTCTTCACCATTGCCAAACTTTGGAATGCTCTACTCTCTTCTATCATTCAAACAGATTCCATCAAAGCTTTAAAAACTGCACTAAAGTGCCATTAGCTTGATAATCAAACATGTTCCTGCAACAACCTGCCTAAACCACCATGACTATGACAAACTCAGTTGCTACCACCTAATAATGTTCCTTAATTTTTCATCCACCAATTTGCACTCTTCCCATTTTATAGCTTGGTCCTAGACTTGCTCCACTACAAGTTAATTGGACTACCTTAGCAGCTTAGTAGATTAACCTTATCCTTGGATTGTCCAATTATATGACAAAAAAAAAACACTGAACATATTTGTACATATCTTTGTAATGAATGCTTATGCTAAATAGCAGTTGATAGAGTGCCTTTCTATTCTTTGTAACTGTATTGTGAGCTTATATAAGTATTATGTTTTGTCTCATTGCAGCTGTTCTTCAGCTTTTTTATATACTGTATATAATTGCTGATACAGTGATACGGCATTTCTTTGTAATTTGTATACGGAGCTTTTCTCCCCAGGCCTCCACTGAAAATGGATTACTGATCCAGTGGACGTTCCCGGTTACCAAATGTCAATAATAAATAAATAAATAAATGAATACTTAATGCAAGCGCCACAACACAAGGTTGCTGGAAAAGGCTCAGTTTGCGCCTTTCCCATTGGTAGTCTGTCTTAAAATACTTCAATTTCACCTGTATTTAACCTTCGTGTTTGTGCGAGAGGGGTTAGCACAGCCCTGTATAGATGCAAACACCTGGAAATTTAAATTTTCCCTGGATGTTTGTCAGTAGAACCCTCCCAAGTGTTTTGCAGCTCTGCAGGCAACTCAACCGCACACTAGGCAGCATCGGCACAGCTCTTTTCCCTAAACTGTCAACAGAATAAGCCCTTCTTTTATTCCTACATCATAAACTGATCTAACTTACCCACTCCCCAACAGCACTACTGTATAAATCTGCCATTATGGATGGTCAATTTTTCCACTATTTCTTCAGCCAGCCTGATTGACTTGGGCATCCTGAGGCAACGTAATAATTGTCTCATGTATACTTACAACACTAAGTAGTCCTGAAACAAGCAAATACCATATGTGAGAGGTGCAATTACACTATTAATTTGGAAACAATCCTCTCACGTAATAAAAACAAGACATCAAACATGCTGTCAGCTTATGCACTTCACCTCTCACAAAAGTTCAGGACACTGCACATAAATCTACATATGCAGAGGTACTCATTGGAAGCCTAGCAAAAGATCAGAGACCTCCCAAATGCAAATTATCTTCACACACCTCAGCATGTATAGAAACCACTGCATGTATTAACACACATATTAGTGTCTTGCCAAATAAGGCCCTAAGGCAAAACACCTCAAAACCTAATGTTGTGCTCATAGGAGACTTCATAGTGAGACACACAGATGTCCCCCCCTCACCAGGCTTGACAAGGAGAAAGTCACAGTTAGCTGCCTATTGGGTGCCAGATCATGCATGCACTTAAATCTGTCAACAACAAGTACCGTTATGACTCTGTCATAGTCCATGTTGGTGTGAATGACTTGCGTACCTCCCTGGACTATAAGAAGAGAAACGTGACTGAACTCTCAGATTATGTGTCCCAGGCAGGTATGACACTAACCCTATGCAGCATTCTACCTTCACCCATGATGATGCCACAATATAAACAAAACATGATTGACTTCAACAATTGGCTTAGCTTCTGGTGTCAGTCCAGGGGGTTCCAGTATCGGTCAGCCTGGGAAGGCATGGTCAACAGGCCATGCTGCTTTGCCAGAGATGGTCTGCACCTCTCTCCCCTCTCAGCTTTTGGATACTGTCTAAGATGTTTGCCTCCTCCATAGTGTCGTTTTTATACAATATCAAAATGACAACATTTCTGACATAGCAAGATTCACTCGAGATGAACTCAAGGTTCTGCTGCTTAATGCTAGCAGTCTAACCATGAAACTTTACTACCTGGAAGCACTCCTCACCATGGAAGATACTGATGTCTGTGCAGTCACTGAAACATGGCTCAAGGCTGCAGAGAGCACCCAGCTGTGCAATGCTGCAATGCCTTCCACACGTTCAGACCTCAGAATGAGTATGAAAGAACCAAAGGCAGAGGTGTATCCATCTTCATTAAAGCCAAGTACACCTCCAGAGTCGTCAAACAGTACAACTCTCTCAAATTAATCCAAGCCCAATTAATTACAGGCAAAACACCCTACCACATCATTGCTAGCCTTAGGTACCACTTCATGAACCAAGAGAAGTGCAATGCCTACATGGACTTAGAGTCACTCACCATAAACCGAATACCTTAGTCAAGGGAGACTTCATTTATCCCGTCCATCGACTGGGTGACATATATGAGCTCAAACATGCTTGTCCAGAGGTTCCCTGACTTTGTCAATGCAAATGCTCTGGAACAGATAGTCTGTACCCAAACAAAGGGCTCTAATGTCCTTGACATAGTATTCACCAACATGGGGGTCACTGCACTGCCCCCTGTGAGATGCCTTCCCTGGTAAGGTTGGACCATAAATCAGTCTCATTTGAAGTAACTATTGGATGCCACACCCCCAGAGAGCAAAAAAACTAAAGAACTTCTCCAAAGCAAGATACAGCCTACTAAGTGATGGTATAAAAAGTTTTATAGCCCCTGAAATCACAGGCAATATTGACTGCTATGCAGAGATGGACACAAATGCCATGTACAAACATCTTAGCAACTATATAAACTCAGCTGTACCTGACTGGATTAAAATCAGGCCCTCCCAGAAATAAAGCCATCTTGGTGGAGATCTATTTTCTCCTTCTTCTTCTTCTTCTTCTTCTTTCAGCTTTTCCTGGTTAGGGGTCACAACAGTGGATCACCTCTCCGCTCATGACTGGCAGTGGAGTTTTACTGTGTCGAGTTGCCAGCCCAGCACCCAACCTTCCACAGAAGGCATACACACACATGCATGCACTCACACCTAGGGCCAATTTAGAGTGTCCAATCCACCTACAGCATGTCTTTGGGATTTGGGAGGAAACCGGAGCAGCCAGAGGAAACCCACGCGACCACAGGGAGGACATGCACACTCTGCACAGAAGGCTCCCCAGCCGAGGATCAAACCAGAGAACAGATTATATAACAAAAGGAAGAAACTGATATCTTAGAACAAGAAGCAACTGGCTCTGCAAAGAAAGAATTCCCTCCACAGACTGAACAAGCAAATCAGAAGTCATGTAAAGTCCTCTAAAGCTAATTATGAAGCTAAAATAGCATCCCCAGCCAAGGATAATCTTAAGGCATTCTTGAACTGCATCCAGAATCTACAAGGGAGTGCACAGCTATGTGTCAAACTGGTAGTAGATGGTACCACTCACATTATACTGGAGGAAATTGTCAGCCTGGTAGCTGACACATTTTTGCAAACTTCACTCCCCCATTCCCATCAGCCATACCACAAAGCATACCTGATACCAGTTCTCTACCTAGTATCTCTAGAGATCAAGTGATATCTGTGCTCTCCAACCTCAAAAATACTACCTCAGTAGGACCAGATAAAATCCCAGATAGCTTACTAAGCAGTCTAAAACAAGACTTAGTGGACCCCCTGCCTTTCTCTTTAAGCATAGCCTGAGAACTGGCTTTGTACCAGCAGAATGGAAAACAGGAGCGGTAATCCCATTGCATAAAGGAAGGGACATTGACCGTCCCTGGGAACTATAGACTCATAAGTCAAACCAGCCTCATCTGCAAGGCCATGGAAAAGATTATCATGGATCTTATCAACAAGGACATAGGTGACCTTCAAACTCTAGATCCAACCCATTTTGGTTTTGTTGAGGGTAGATCATGGCTATTGAACCTGGCAGACATCTTCAAGAAAGTCATCAAAGCCCTGGATGAAGGTAAGACAGTGCATACCACCTAACTGCCCACTCGGGTATCATTGAGAAACTTTCCCAGCTAGGTGTTACCCCTTATATATCCAGATAGGTAACTAACTGGCTCCCCAACAGAATACATACTGTCAAAGTTGGTGACTCCACCTCTACCAGTAGGCCCCGTCACCAGTGGCATAATGCAGAAATCTATACCAGGCCCTTTACTACCTGGAATCTATTTCTTGGAATTCCAGGCTAAATAGGTGGCATTTGGCTTACAAATTTCACTGATGATTGCAAACTAGGTGTAATCATTGAGTTCTTGAATGATGTTAACATATTACAGTAGGGGATAAGATAAACAAATGACTGGTGCCAAAGTAATGGCCTAAAACTAAGTGCAAAATAGAGCACTATTATCCTATTTGGCAAAGTGAAATTCCCCACTAATTACAATATTGACAGCACCCCTCTTAAGTTCAAACCCATTGATGTGAGATCTGGGAACACAGGTCTACAGAAATCCGAACTTTGACCACCAGGTTTCTACGGTGGTAAGGAAAGCTTTCTACGTTGTGCATCTCAACAGTAAAGACATCGTTTCGGGTCTAAGGATGGTATAACCCCACTTTACTCGACCCTAATCAGACCATTAATACAGTACAATGCTCTCTTCTGCATGTAACTCACCAGATACATGCAGCAACTGGAGAGACCATAAAGTTTTCTCTCTAAGAAGATACAGGGCCTCCAAACCATGACCTACATGGATAGACTGAAAGCCTTGTCACTGTACTCTGTATCATATAGGCTATTGAGTGGCGACTTGTGCCTGACCTATGGGGCAGTCTCTGATCCCAACCTGATGGAAATGCTGCACATCTGCAAGTCAAATGGCACTAGAGTGACCCAATCTAGGCATCTCAACTTTGCCAGTGACATTAACAGGACATGTTGGAGAGACAAGTATGTCTCCCAGACATTGCCACTGCTCTGGAATAAACTTCCAATTCATGGGAAGCAGAGCTCCTCAATGACCCTATTGACACGCAACATGGATGAATGGATGGGTGACTGCAAATTCACCCCAGGAGTGGCACCCATGTCCCTCATGGACAGGGGTAGTCAGTGCTGATCTGTAAAGTATGTCCATCTAACCAAGGACATTTGGGGCAATCCAGGATTAAAATGTCTAGGCTTATAAAGGCTCTAGGGATGCCAGTGTAGTAATTTCCTTTGAACCAATGACTGAGAGATATTGGAGCATTATGCTAATATTTGATGCTAGTTAAAATAATATGGGTATAGTTCTTGAATGAGGTGAAAGGATACATCTTTAAGAGGACCTTTTTGAAAGGATTTATTGTAGGAAAGATGCAGGAATGTAACTGAGGTGGCTGAGGAATGAGGAATCAGTGAAGTCACAGCTTCTACATCAGCAAGAACCAAAAAGTCTGTGCATGTGCAGATGGAATGTCAGCTAAGTGCTTCCATCTTGTATTGCCAAGGGAGGAGAAAGAAGAAACTTACTGAATCAGGTAAGTCTGCCAGTAAAACAAAAAAGGAAAATGTGATATATTTATATTCACTTCATATCAAACTCCAGTCAAGAAGCCAGAGAGTAAAGGCATGCTTCCCCGCCTCTCATGCCATGTCAGTAGAGGTGCTCACTTATTACTATTTACTCAGAGAGACAAGTGAGTGATGGTTAGGACTGTGCATCATTCTAGAGGGCAGAATAGTTAGAAATACACCACAAAACAACCAATGCAAAATACCTACTAACAAATGTGTCTTTCGGGGCAAGAAAGGGGCACATAAGCATCAGGCACTTGTGCTGTTGTGGTATCTGAATGATGTAATATCCATGTCAATAAATGAATAACAGATAAATAAATAAAAGGCCATAGCTACTTACTTCAGGCAGCTCATTGTACTGTGTTGCACCTCACTGATATGATTGGTTATTGAATAAGAGGAACGTTGGCAGGAGAAGGGATTTGGCATACTGATTAAGATCTTTACCTCACAGGTGCATGGCTTGATTATAACCTTCCCTTATTAGTTATGCTTGCAATAGTCTGCAAACTTATAACCTAGTATTTACCTTTCTCTTTCTCTTCAGTTGAAAGCTGGCTATCTAATGCCCAGCTTCTCCTCAGTCCAAATAAAACCAAACTCATCATCTTCCAATCCTCCAAATCTACCCCAAACACCCCACATTTCATTATTCAAGCCAAGGATAATACCTCCATTTCACCAACTGGCCACACAAAATTACTTGGCATACAGATAGACAATAATCTCAAATTTGACACCTACATATCACTAACAATAAAAACATTCACAAACAATGGGTGCCTTATATAGAAGATGCCAATACCTCACCAAACCAGCAAGAATCTCTATCACCAATTTCTAACTAATCTCCACCCTATTCTACACATCACCCATACTTACTAATCTTAGACAGTCAGAGCTACACAAACTTGAAGCCTGCTACAATAAAATCACAAAATTTGCCACTGGTGCCTCCTACCACAGCCAGCACTGTGTCTCCCTTAGGAACCTTGACTTGATTCAGCAGATGAAGCATTATTTTCCTGTGCTACATCCAAGCTCTGGAACAACCTTCTTATTACCATAACTACCCTTCCTTCCTGCAGTCTTTTCAAGACTGCACTTCAATCTCACCTAAATTCTCAGTGGCTTTGTCCTTGTCCAAACCCTGACTAATAACCCCCCCTTCAACCCTTCTCTCCCTCCCAGATTTAGATAGAGTATTCCCTCTATCATTATAAACCTGAACTGAAGATTACTCCCTGCTTGTTAATCCTTCCAGGATTTAGTTATCATTTAGTCTGTTATTATTGTTGTCTAGTTACTGTTTAATCCTTCCAGGATTTAGTTATCATTTAGTCTGTTATTATTGTTATCTAGTTACTGTTTAGATAATTTGTAGCTCTGTGTTTTCTTATTTCTCAATGTTAATTAGAGCTTACTACTCAATTGTTCCCAATTTGCTCCTGTATTTTTCCATGTCATGATCACCTCTACTGTACACATACCTTGATTGTTGTTCACCATCTACCATGTCATTCTGTGGAGCTTTTCTTCCCGGGCCTCCGCTGAAAAAGGACCTGTGTCCAGTCAGAATTACCTGCTAAACAAATGTAAATAAATAATAAATAAATAAATACCTATAAAATATATATATATATTTTATCTTTTGAATAAGCCACCTGAACGAACTTGAAAAGGTGCAGTGATTTAGACAAACCATAAAACTGGAAAAATCAAACCACCCAGAAGAGTTCAGGAGCTTCTAATTTAGTCTTTTTCATATAAGATTCTAAAAGTAATGTCTGGCTGTTAAGACAAATTGCTATAGTTAACCAAGCCTAGACTTAATCCACTGAAATATGTATTTGCATAAACAATTTTGATCTACTCATATTACTTTGATCTTTGTTGGTCACACTGCAGAAATATGTTTTTAAAGATATTTATTTATTTATTATTTATTTATTTATTTATTTATTTCAGTTTGATTACTGGCGAGGTCCACTGGGCTTGGGGGCCCGTTTTCAGTGGAGGCCCGGGGAGAAAAGCTCCAACAGGAAACAACAGTTTAATTACATGAAAATTCAAAGACAGTTTGCATTACAAATAACAGGTTGCTACAAAAAAGAATAAACACTAACAATTTCTATTTTGTTCAGGAGGAAAAAAACAGGCTTATAGCATAAAAATCAAGATTTTACTATTTAGTTACCTATGCTATCTATATTTAAAAGTGAGGTTAGGAACATAAAGAGGTTAGCCCAGAGTGAAGGGGGAAGAGAGCTTGAGAGGTACGGGCTGAAGAGTGCAGTTGCATTTCCTGTTTTGATAGAGGTAGGAATGAAGTTGGGTTTTAAAGTTATTATGGTTGTTACAGGTCCTTAGTGTGAAGGGCTGGGCATTCCATTTTTTAGCTAGGGTAAAGGATAAGAGAAGCTGACCTGCTAGGTGCTTGGGTTTTTGTACGGTGATCAGGTTTTGGTGAAAAGATCTAAGGGATCTAAGAGGGGGTATAAGGTTGTAGAATATTGGAAAGAGCAGGGCAGTTAGTAGTATGGAACAATAATTTGTGGGCTGTAGTGATTTGGAGAAAGTCAAGTTGATTGGGGAGTTCAAGCCAGTTTAGAGAGTGAAGGGAGGTGCAGTGGTGAGAGGAGGATTTGGTATTGGTGGCAAATCTGGAGATTTTGTTGTAACATTGTTCCAATTTGGAGGTAAGTGTGGATGATAAATTAGTGAGCAGGGGAGCACCATACAGTAGGGAGGGAAGGAGGTAGGTAGAGGTAAGAGTTAGTCTGGTGGGAGGAGAGAGGAAGTGGTTGTTTCTATACAGCGAGCCAAGTTTTATGTGTCTTTGTTTGATGTTTAGCTGGATATGAGTAGTAAATTTTAGTTGGTCATCAATCGTAACACCAAGAAGTTTTATGGAGGGTACGATCTCGATAGTGGAGTTGTTATGGCTGGTAATTTGAAATGAGTTTTTATCAAGAGAGGAGAATTTAGAGGGGGAGAAAAGAAGGATCTTAGTTTTGTTTGCATTTAGAGAGAGATGATTTTGGAGCATCCAGTTTTCAGTGGTTGAGAAGGCACTTTGTGTTAGGGCTTGGAGCTGTGTTAGGTTAGAGGCACAGCAGATCAAAGTGGAATCATCAGCATATTGCATAATTTTGGTGTTAGGAATGGCTTTGTAGAAGTCATTAATAAAGATATTGAATAGTATCGGGCTGAGTATGGAACATTGGGGTACTCCAGTAGGGGTAGGAAGGAAAGTAGAGGTGGCTTAGCCCCATTTCACAGCTTGGGACCTGTTTGAAAGGTAGCTGGAGAACCAGGAAAGAGTTTTTTGGCAAAGGTTTAGATTTGAGAGGTGGTTTAGAAGGTGGGTATGAGAGATGGTGTCAAAAGCTTTGGATAAGTCTAGTAGAACAGAGGATACCATATTACCGGAGTCACATGCTGAATTGACAGAGTGCAAGAAGGAGAGAAGGGCGGTGTTGGTACTGTGCTCTGGGTGAAAGCCGTGTTGGGTAGGAGAGAGTAGTTGATGTTTGGTAAGGAATGGCAAGAGCTGCAGGTGGATGCATTTTTCAAGGATTTTGGAGGTAGGGGAGAGGATGGCTATGGGGCGGATATTGGAGACATTACAATTTTTGCCACCCTTGTAGAGAGGAAGAATGAAAGCAGTGCGCCATAGTTTAGGTACATAGAATTCAAGTAGACACCTATTAATTAGGATGCTGATAGGTAGAGCAATAGCGTCGGAAGCTATTTTTAGGAAGGAGGATGGAATGCTTTCAGGGGCATTGGAGCAAGGCTTTAGTTTATAGAGAAGTTTCTATATTAGGTCGGTGGATACAGGTTTGAGTTCAAAAGGGAGGGAGAAGGGAATGGAAGATTGAGCAGGGAGGGGAGGAGGGTTATTTTTGGTGAAAGTCTTGGTTAGCTCAGCGATGGAAGAGGTGAAGAAGGAATTGAATAGGGAGGCAATTTCAAGGTCAGATTTGCTGGCATCAGGGCAGGGGTTGTTTTTTGTACCTGGCCTAAGGAGGGAATTAATAGAATTCCAGAACTGTTTGGGATTTCTTGCATGGTTTTCTTGTAATTTGATGTAGTAAGACTTTTTATCTCTAATGATTTGTTTTTTGCCAAAGTTTCTCAACTGCTTATACTTAAGGCTTTGCAGCATAATCTTTTTTGTATCATTGGTGAGCCAAGGGGTGGTTTTTGTTTTAACTCTTTTTGTTCTTACAGGAGCTAGGGAGTTAACGACAGTTATGAATGTTGAATTGAAATAGTCAATGGCTTCATCTAATGGTAATGTTTTTAGGGGGTTCCAGTTAGTTAGCTTAAGACAGTCAGAGAAAAATATACTTTGTAATCATTAAACTCTAAGCCTTGTTAAATGTAGGATTCATGGGTTGCACTGCATACAATAAGTGCTATATGTATATCTACTTTCACTTAAAGAAGTCTATAAAAAAGAAGTCTGTAAAAGTGACAATGTAAACTTTTCTCTAACCTAGAAATTATCTGACCTTGATTTGCCATTAGAATCTTTGTACTTGCCTGTTGGCTTAGGTCATGCTTGAAAAGGGTTTTCAGATGAGAGCATTTACCCAATTAACACATGGAAGTAAATAAATAAAAACAAACAAAATGTTTGAGCTGGTTCTGATTGAAAGATTGTCTCTCAGATTCATCTTTTGGGCAAGTAACACCAGATTTTAGAATTCAATACCAAACACTAATATCAACAAAAGAAAAGTACAATTAATACACAAAACATCACTTTCCCATATCTTGGAGTAAGCTTCCTCCTACAGTCAGTTATTAATTCTTTAAAAATAATTTTAGTTATGTATAATGGAAGTAGAAAATATCAACATGGGGTATGGAAATCAGGCTTCTTGGTGGTCAGTAAGTAATACGCTAGTCCGTTAAATCTTGCAACATGACTATAAATGTGATATTCATGTTAGATGATCTGTTTAATATACCTCTGCCAAATGGTTCAAGTTGTGGCTGAAAAAGCCGATAGATAAGTTGTTGTCTTTCGGCTTTTCCTGGTTAGGGGTCACCACAGCGGAACTCCGGTCCGCTAATGATTGGCAGTAGATTTTTACCAACGCTGAGGTGCCAACTTGACGTTCAACCTTCCACGAAAGCATGCCCATTTACGCATGTCTTTCGAACGCCCACCCAACCACAGGGAGGACATGCAGACTCCACACAGAAGGCACTCCCCACACTCCAGCCAAGAATTGAATGGGACGATAGATCAGTATACTTTCTTATTTCACAAAGATACATGAATGAACAAATATATGAATTCATGAACCTATATATGAACACTTTGGCAATCTGGAATGGCCAGTCAACCATCATGTTTGTGGTAGGTGGTACAAAACTGGAATATGCAGAGGAAGCCCATAGGTAACATATGAACTTTACAGAGGTACCAACCAAAGCTCAGGACTGAACCCTGGAGCTGTGGGGAAGAGATCTTGTGCTATTGTGTGTATTGCTGCTGTCAGTCTTTAGATTCTCCTAAATAATGCTAATACTGTTCAGCACTAACACAGTATCCAAGACAAAGTCAAAATTTAAACATGTTTGTGTCTTCAACAGAGCGAGACTTCATCAGAAACATCTCACTTAAAACACTGAATTCCAATATTATTTCAAAGTCATGAGACATTCTTAGTCACCGATTAATAAAGTGTTTATTTATTTATTTTTTGAGTATTTATTTTGGACTATTATTTCAGTCTGTTTCCTCCAGAGCTCAGTGTTTTATGTTTAATTTTTAGATACTCTGATTTTTGGATTATGACATATTTCTAATAGGATGACTGGCTACTGGATTTTTTTTTATTTCATGGTCTTTAAGTGCAGTCTATAAAAAAATGGAGTAGTACAGGAAACGGACAGTGAATTTGTATTTTTTCTCTGAGGTAAGTACAGCAAGAAATATAATTTTTCACAAAACTATGGCTACAATTGTGACACATTGTTAAAATTATCAAGCATGAATTTTCATTGAAAATCCAGATGCACTTTAATGTTATAGTTGGAAATTATTTTGTCTGAAAAGGTTGCCATATTATTTAGTACCACAAAAATTAAATGTTAGCATTTTCCTGACTTAGTTTTTTTTTCCCAGTCTGATGAAGGGAGAGCAATGTTACTATGCCAGGCTCAAAGTATGCCTGAAGTATTTCATTACCTGTTAGAGAGGTCACACATGGTGCCTTTTACTTCTTTCAAAAATTCGGGCTTAAACCTAGTGGAATAATTTGTTAACCATTTTCTTTACTTAGCACAACAGTATAGGAAGATGACTATAAAATCTTTCCTTTCAGCAAATTTTACTGACAAATTAGAAAAAGCTGTAATGCCTCAGCCTACAAGGCATTCTTAGAAACACATTAAAACTATACATTAAAGCAACTTCTCAGTACGTTAAGTGTTGGTCCTAATTGTAATTAAATTTAGCATATTATAATTATACAATAACATATTTTGTTCTAATTAACAGTGACTAGTGTGAATTATTTAATTCAACATTTAGAGATACCCCAAGTTGAATCATTCAATAAGCATGTTCAGAATACGTCTCATTTCCAGGAAATATTTGTTGATGTGGTTTAATAACTTTTAATAAGCTCATTCTTGTTGTACTATTAAAATGCTTCAATGAGAACAGAAACATAATTCATTCTTACTGCTTGATTCTATAAATGTATTTCCTGAAAGGCGGTATAACAGAGTTTATGAATGAAGCTATTGATGGATAAACAGGAAGGTCTCTATGTTAAAACACAAGCAAGAGTCTCATCAAACAACAGTCAGTAAATGTTACCTAAACTCTTTTGAGAGTTCCTTTCTGCATAAATATCTTTATTGAGAACAATGCCTTTTATGTGGCCTCTAAGTCTTGTTGACTGATCCATGGAATCTCATATGTAATGTAATATTGGTGAATGCAAACCAGGTTTCTTTTTCCTACCACAAAAGGGACAGTCTCCAAAATGCAAAGAACCAGAAAAAATGAATCAAAGGTTCTGTTATCAGATCACATGTACAAAAATGCATAATGTGTGTGCGTGTGCCTATTTGTGCTTGTGTGTGTGTCTATGTTTGTGCTTGTGTGTGTGTGCATGTGTGTGTGTGTGCGTGTGCGTGTGCGTGTGTGTCTATGTGCTTGTGCATGTGTGCGTGTGTGTGTGTGTGTGTGTGTGTGTGTGTGTGTGTGTGTGTGTGTGTGCATGTGTGCATCTGTGTGTGTGTGTGTGTGTGTCTATGTTTGTGCTTGTGCATGTGTGCGTGTGTGTGTGTGTGTGTGTGTGTGTGTGTGTGTGTGTGTGTGTGTGTGTGTGTGTGTGTGTGTGTGTGTGTGTGTGTGTGTGTGTGTGTGTGTGTGTGTGTGTGTGTGTGTGTGTGTGTGTGTGTGTGTGTGTGTGTGTGTGTGTGTGTGTGTGTGTGTGTTTCAGAGACTATACATAAGAGAGAAGGTGAGAGAGAAAGACACAGCAATTGAGAAGAAAGAAAGTGAAAATTAATCTGGCAGATGAGATGAACTGTTTACTATTAACTCATACTGTAATACCTAGAATTATCTGGAATACTTATTAAAATATGCTCAAAGCTATTTATTTGAATTTTAGCACAAAAAATCCAATCTGATGTATTTAAGGGGAAACAATCAAAGTATACGATATTGCATGGTTATGCAAACTCCATTCAAAGTACATGTAAATGTGAACAGCAGATTTCTTATCATGCCATGAGTACCCAAAAATTAAAATAAGCAGGTAGTTTGAAGTACGTTACTGAAAAAAAGAACCTAAAGAAAACAGAATGCAATGCTGTCATGATAAGTCAGCAGTAAAGTTCATTGTTGTTGTTCGTCCATCGTTGTCGATAATGACCAAGGACATCATGTCGAGGAGCTTGACTGAATATGGTGTGTCTGGCTGAGGCTGCTCTGTCTGATGCGGGCTCGATAAACTCTGCCACACGGCAGGCAGAAGTGGTCATTTGGGTTACTTGGGAATGAGTTGGCTATGGATTTACACAGCTCATGCTTCCGCTGTGTCTCTGCGGTCCTGCTCTGCTCGTAGGAGGTAGCACCTTTGCCAATGCAGCTTCACCAAGTGGGGCTGTCTTCCACTAGGGTTTCCCAGGAGTCCAAATCAATGCCAAAGCTCTTCAGAGAGACTTTGTGTGCCCTTGAAGTGCTTTTTCTGCCCACCTTGTGTGCGCTTGCCTACTGCAAGTTCACTATAAAAACAGTCTTATGGGGAGGCGTGTATCTGGCATATGTACAAGGTGGCCTGCCCACCTGACTTGGGCTCTCCTCAGCAGGGTGTAGATACTTGGCAGTCCAGCTTGAGAGAGGACAACTGTGTCTGGGATTTTATCCTGCCAGGTAATTTTCAGCAGCCTTCATAAGCAATTCATATGGAAGAGATTCAGTTTTTGGCATGACACTCATACACAGTCCATGTCTCTTAGGCATACAGTAGTGTGGGAGGTACGACTGCCCTGTACACCTTCAGCTTTGTGGACAGTTTGAAGCCTCTCCTCTTCCACACTGACTCCCACAGCCATCCAAATGTGGAGTTTGCCTTGGCGATGCATTTGTCTACCTCATCGACAATGTTCACAAATCTGAAGAATGTGCTGCCGAGATATGTAAACTTGTCAACAGCCTTCAGGATCTCACCTTCAGCGGTGATAGCTGGTTCTGCATATGCCTTCTGTGGTGCGGGCTGATGCAAAACGTCAGTCTTCTTGGTATTAATTGTGAGACTGAAGTTTCTACAGACTGTGGAAAAGCAATTCATACTCTGTTGCATCTGGGCCTATGTGGCAGCGTTGAGTGCGCAGTCATCTGCAAACAGGAAATCGTGCACAAAGTCCTCTTCAACCTTGGTCTTGGCCTAAAGCCTCCCCAGGTTGAAGACCCTACCATCAGCCCTTTATCTGATCTTGATGTTGATTTCTTCATAATCGCAGAAGCCATCTGACAGCTTGGTTGAGAATATCATGCTGAACAGCATGAGTGCCAGTATACAGCCTTGCTTGACTCTGTTGGTAACTGGGAAGGCATTAGAGGAGTCTCCGTTGTCCAGTACTCGAGCAAGCATGTCATCATGGAACTGATGCACCATACTGATGAATTTGCCTGGGCAGCCAAACGTCTCCATGATCTACCATAGCCTCTCACGACTGACGGTGTCAAAGGCTTTGTTCTGGTCCGTGAATGTTGTGTAAAGGTCCTTGTTTTATTCCTGGCACTTCTCCTGAAGTTGACATGCTGCAAATTTTATTTTTTATGTTTATTTTTATTTTACATTTTTTGACCGGGCTAGTCTAACTGGACACATGTCCATTTTCAGTAGAGGCCCAGGGAGATAAGCTCCACTTTAAACTAAATAAATCAAGACAGAACAAAAGTCCAAAAAATATCTAAAATACATATACATGAAGATTTTCTTCAACAACTTGAATTATACAGAACTAAAATTATACAGACTATGACTACTGAGTTTTACAAGGCAAAATACATTACTATTACCATGGGAAAGTGATTGATATTCACCATAAGTATATTGGGTAGGAATGTACCTTTACAATGATGTATATAGGTTATAAAAAAATATAAAGCTGAGAAATAAGAAAATTATTAAATATATGTACATAAAGAAGTAATTACAGTCATAGTGAAAGAAATAGTTGTTCTATGTACAAGGTGGAAGACGTGCTCACTGCAGAAAGAATGTTGTAAAGAGCATACTCAGTGATAGCTCCTTGGCAATAAGATACTAAGAAGGGAGTGAGGGAAGAATTTACTAATTCTGCAAAGTGGGTTATTGGAGGAGTGTTATAGAATAATGTTATACTGGGGGGGGTGTTAGTCAGGGTTAGTACAAGGACATAGCCATTGTGTTTTTAGTTGAATTTTTAGTTGCTTTTTAAAGAGTGTCAATGATAAGAGATGTAAGTTTAATCGGAAGATTGTTCCAAATCTTCTCCACTGAATTAGAGAAAAGAGAATCACCTGCCTTGTTGTGGGATTTCTGGATGGTAACCAGTAGCTTATTTGCTGAGCGAAGGGTAGTAAGGTTTGTGTAGAAGGAGATGAGGCTACTGAGAATAGGAGTATTTCTAGGCTGTTACAGAATCTTATGGGTAATGGAGAGTTGTTGAAATTCTAGCTGGTTATTTAGTTCTAGCCATCCAAGAAGTTTGAGATTTAGACAGTGATGAGTTCTAAATGGGAACCCAGTAGCAAACCTGGCAATATTGTTATAAGAAGTGGTCAATTTGTTTAGGCTGATTTTGGAAAGATTAGTATAAATGGGTGAGGCATAGAGGAGGGCAGAGATCAGATGGGCCTGGGCAATAGTAGATCTGGCTTCTGGGGTGAGAAAAGGTTTTATCCTATACAAGGATCCAAGTTTTCTGTTTACAGTTTTAATAGTGGCATTAATATGTGAGTCAAAGTTGAGGTTGTGGTCAATCAGTACACCTAAGAGTTTGGTAGTTAGGTCAGGAGCTATGATTGTACCATCGATGGATGTAATAGAGAAATCTATTGGGGCAGATTTAATAGTTGGAGTAAATATTAATAGTTTGTTTTTTGGCATTTAGGAGCAGGTGACATTGTTGGAACCAGTTTTCTACTAGGTTAAATACTGTTTGGGTGATGGACTGGAGTTCAGATGAAGTGGATGCATTACAAATCAAAGTGGAGTCATCTGCATATTGTATGCAAGTAGGTAGAGGTAAATTTGTAGAAAGGTCGTTAATGAATATGGCGAAGAGTAGAGGTCCCAGGATAGAGCCTTGAGGGACACCAAGGGTAATAGGGAGATGTTTGGATAGGTTATTATCCCAAAGGTCAGCCTGCTGTCTATTCTGCAAGTAGGACTTGAACCATTGTAATGCCTGTGTGTCAAGTGAGAATGAATTGAGTATGTTGAGAAATATTTGGTGGTTAACCATATCAAAAGCTTTTGATAGGTCAATGAACAGAGCAGAGGAGACCATGTTATTGTTATGATGTTTATTTATGCAGTCTGTAAAGGATAGGAGAGCAGTGGTGGTACTGTGGAATGGTCTAAAACCATGTTAACAGTCAGTTAGAAGGTTATTTTGGAGAATGTGGTCAAGAAATTGTTGATGGATGCATTTTTTCATGATTTTGGCTAGTGGTGATAGTAGGGCTATAGGTCGAAAGTTAGAGAGTTCAGTTGAGTTACCACACCTGTGAAGTGGGATTATGCGAGAGATTTTCCAGAGTGAAGGAATAGAGCCTTCAATTATGGTTCTAGTGATTAGGATAGAAATGGGATAGGCAAGAACTTTTGCAGCAGTTTGAAGGTATTCATGTGGTAGTAGATCAGCTGAGGGAGTACAAGGTTTAAGTTTATGAAGTAGAGTATGATGAGGGCTGTAGGAATAGGTTTTAAGTGAAAGGTAGATGGTAAGGTTGTTAGGGAGGATCAGAGGGTAGAGTTAACAGGTGGTAATGTGTTAGCTAGAGATTGGACAGTTTCAGTAAAAAAGGTATTGAAAGCATCAGCAATCTGGTTTGGAGAGTTTAGAGAGAGGCCAGATGGGGTTGGTGTTTTGGAGTGGCCTGGATGTAAAAGTTTATTTATGCCTGACCTGAAGCTTTGGGGTTGAATATGGTACTTTTTCTGGAGTTTAAAGAAATAATTTTTTTTTATTCTGAACTATTGATTTTTTGGTGGCATTTCTTAGCTGTCTAATGTATTGCTGATCAATTGGGTCTTTAGTGTTTCTCCATTTGGACCAGATTTTATTTCTTTGTAGGATTTGTTGTCTGGTTTCTTTATTAAGCCATGGTGCTGCTTTGCTTCTAGTTCTTATAGAGCATGAGGGGGCATGGAATTCAAGAATTTGTAGGAATTTGGAGATAAAATAGGATACTGCTCATCAATTGGCAGGTACCTTAAGGGTGACCAGTCACAGGCTTGAAGTTCAGCTTGAAAGGTGGCTGGATCAAATTTTTTTTGTTGCGGGTGATTTTATAGGTAGTTTGGTTTGGGATAAAGGATTTTTGTCTAGATAAATAGGTAAGTGAATGGTCACTAATATCATCAGGAAGGATTCCTCCTTTGTAAGGGAGAGGGTAGCTGTTAATTAAGATCCAGTCTAATATACTTTCTTTGCAGCTGGGTTTATGGATTCTGGTGGGGGTGGTGATAGTTTGGGAGAAGCCATTGAGGTTTATATTGGTTGTGGGTTTATGAGTGGTGCAGGTGTTTCAGTCTATATTAAAGTCACCAAGTGCAATGGTTTCTTGAGGGAAGGATGTAGAAAGCCAGCAGAGAATACTTTCTAAGATGCTGATGTTATTGCCTGGGGGGTATGTAGGAGCATATTATGTATGTAGATTTAGTAGTATTGAGCTGGAGCTTGGAGATAAGAATTTCTACATTGGTATCTAGAGGTGGTTGTACTAGTAAAGAAGTGACCTGTAAATGAGATTTGTGCAGTATTGCTTCCCCAACATTTTTTTTTGTAGTTCGGTCTAATCTCAAGATATTGTAACCAGGTGGGAGTATTTCATTGTCTTTTGTAACAGGTTTAAGCCAGGTTTCTGTTAAGCATAAGATATCAAAAGAGTGTGTATCTAGTAGTGCGCGTAGTTGGCTTACTTTATTTTTAACACTCCTTATATTGAGATGAGCTATGAGTAGAGAATTTGAGGTTATACAGGGAGTGAAGGGGGAGAGGGGTGTCTCAAGGTGTTGCTATCTGGTCCTGGGTTGGGATGAATGTCCCCATGAAGGAGAAGATGTCTATAGGGACTATATGGATGCTTCAGTAGATTTCTGCAATTAAGTTGTGATTTCCTATATTGTGTGAATGCAAAATGGGCTACTCTGTGGTAGTTAGGTGATAGGTAGGTTGAGGTGGATGTTATGTTAGAATGGCATTGGAATTCAAGCTCATTTATTAGTAATGTTTGTTTTAGGGGGTGGTGAGATGACGTGAATTGTAGGTTTTCATAACAGGTAAAGGTATAGGGTATAGAAAGGATAGATAGTAATGAAAGTAGGAGAGGTAGTTTTATACATGTGAGTGTATAAGTTAAGGGCATGGTGTAGGAGATTATAGAATGTAGTTAGGAATTAGGAGGTAGGAGTAGAGAGGGTGTGGAGTATAGAAATATGTAAGAGGTAATTGAGAGTAATTGTCAGTATGGGAGTGGGTGTGTAGATGGTAGGTCTGTAATGAGTTGTGGATAGCTATTGGATAGGAATGACAGGGGTGTGGCTTTGTAAGTATAAGAGTAGGACCACTGGGGGTGGGTGGAAATTGGGGGTAGGGTAGGGGAGTGGAGTGAGCCTGCAGGGCGAACGGAGCAGGTTAGAGCAGGTAAATGAGAGTCTACAGAGACAATCAGAGAGCAGCAGATTCCTGAGGCATGTTAAGTATATCCAGGTAAATCGACTGTAGTAAAGCAGGTGAGAGGTAGAGAATGTTGGTTGAGTAGAAGTCCACTGTACCTCAGCTCTTTCTAAAGCTGCACTGACTCTCTGGCAGGTGTCCATCTTCCATGTGTTGAATAAGGTGGTTGAGGAGGACTTTGGCAAGGATTTTGCTGGCAATGACCAAGACAGAGATTCCTCTGTGGTTGTCACAAGACTGCCTGTTTCCTTTTTCTTGTACAGATGGACAATGGAGGCATCATTTTGCTCCTGAGGGATAATTTTCTGTTGCCACATGGTCTGTAAGAGCTCAGTGAGCTTCTGTAACAAGACTGGTTCCCCCTGTTTAGTAAATGTTGGCTGGAATGGAGTCAGAGCCTTGTGCTTTACTATTGGAGAGAAGCCTAATTGTTTCCTTCACCTCTGATTCCTTTGGAGGTTCTGCCAAGGAGGTGTTAATGGTGACTTGCGGCATGTGGTCAATGTCTTCGGCATTGATAGAGGAAGGCCAATTCAGGACATTGTTGAAGTACTCAGCCCATCTTTCCAGGATGTTGTTCTTGTCAATGAGCAGGGTGGACCCATCAGCACTAAGCAGTGGTGATGTTCCAAAGGACTGTGGCCAATAGATGGTCTTCAGGGCATCATAGAAACGCTTGGAGTTGTTGTTATCAGCATACTTTTGGATCTCATCTGCCATTCTGCTGAGCCAGGAGTCTTGCACCTCTCTGGGCTTTGCTTGCACCTTGCTTTTGATGGGGTTATTGGCTGCTTTCTTGGAGGTGGATGTAGTGTCTTGCTGGAAGGATCTGAAGGTTTCACGCTTCTTATCCAGCAGCTTCTGAATGTTTTGATCATTATCATCGAACCAGTCCTGGTGTTTGTGTGTGTTCAGGTCCAAAAGAGCGAGAGCAGTGTTGTAGACCACATCCCTAAAGGCTGCCCAGTCCTCTTCTACGCTGTTGATGCCAAAGCTGAGTTGGTCAAGCTTACTCTTGAGGTCCTCACTGAGGTTCTGATGCACAGAGTGATGTTCTAACTTGCTGACATTCAGGTGCCTATTGGTCTGTTTCCCCTGCAAGTGCTGCCTAGACTGAATGCGCATGTTGAGTTTTGAGAGGATGAGTCTGTGGTCTGTCCAGAAATTTGCACCACACATGGCCTTAGTCACTCTAACATCCTGTCTGTCCCTTCTCCTTATTATGTGCTTGCTGCATGGATGCATCCAGGACATCTTGTTATGGTTGGGTAGGTGGAAGACTGTGTTTGTGATCAACAGGTCATGAGCTGTGCAGGTCTTCAGAAGTAGATGACCACTGGTTCATAGTTCATAATTCATAGTTTAGTACTAGGCTGACTACCCTCGTGGAGCTTTTTAAGCCTAGCCAATTACCCCAAGTGAGAATCAAACCCTGCACCTTGTGTCTGTAAGATAAACACCTTAACCATTATACCAACCTCCCCCCTTTGCTATTACTTTTGCTGACTCCATTCTTCTCAATGACACCCTTCCATGTTTAGTAGTCTGCGTGGACTCTGGCATTGAAGTCACCTAAGATGATGAGCATATCCGCCTTAGGCACAGATGCTATGAGGGACTCCAAGTCTTCATAAAACTTGTCTTTAATTTCCTCTGGATTTGTTGTGGTGGAGACATATACACTGATGAAGGTGGCGTGGTGCTTTCCTTTGAGGGGGAGTTGCAGAGACATGAGTCAGTCATTAAATCCTTTTTGGTGGCTGGCTAATTTGCTAGATCTGATGGCAAAACCCACTCCTGCTTCACAACATTCATTGCTGCTGTGGCCACTCCACTCCTTTAACTTATGTCAGCTGGCCTTCATCTGCGAACCTTGTCTCACTGACGTCTGCTTTCTGGATGTTGTACCTGCCAAGTTATCTTGCGACAAGTACTGTCTGTTTCTCAGGTCTGTCTGTTTTGGAGCTATCCATGAATGTGCGCACATTTTATGTGCCTATGGTGATCGAATTCACAAATGTTTTTTTCTTTGTGATTCAACCTCATGGTTAGGATCTCCACCTGCTGCAGCAAACAGGCCAGAGGTAGGATGAAGCAGACTATGTTTAGGGCACCTCTTCTAGCCCCTTCCTCAGACCGTGGAAGTCATCAGAGCGATCCTAAATAGGGCTGCTCAGACACCCAGGTGGCTGCCAAACGCCACTGCTGCTTCGGTCCAGTAGAGACCAACCCATTGCCCTGGGCTGCCTGTGTGTGAGGTTGTGGTGACAGCTTCCAGTGTATCCACACCTGCTGCTTCATCATTCACCCATCACCACAGGACATGATGGGGGGTGATGTCTTGACTTGCATGTGAATTGGATTATAGTGAGAGTTGCGCAGATCATCAGTCTCACTCTCTCTCATCCCAGCCTATATTGATCCAGTGGCAGGATATAGCTGAGATGACTGGAGATGGGTTGGGATGCAGTGGATGGCCAGCAGTTTCCTAGTGTCTCACTGTGCCCTATTTGTGCTCCACAGCACTTTGCTGAGTCCACTTTCCTGCCCATTGAATCAGTCTGGTGATTTCCTCCCCACAGTCTGCTGGATCCAGTCTTTGCATGCATAGGTAGACAAGCCCTGACTCACCGATGGTTACAAACCTGTCGGCTACTCTCACCTGGTTTTGCCGGCCAGTCTAAGCCATTGCCCAGTGTGGCTACTGGTGCATGCAAATAGCTACGAGGAGCCACAGGTGTGAGCTGAGTGTCAGATGAGGATCAAGGTGGATGAACTACTCTGAACAGCATGGCATGTTTGCCCATCAGAGGTACTATCTCTCCACAGCACCCCATAAACTCCAGTAATGCTCATACCAGAATAAAGGATGAATATGTGCTCTCCAGGGCTTACAAAGAAGAAATGGGACTAAAAAGGATTATGAGAAGGTTCACTAAAATATAAAACGACTGTGTTGTGCATTTGTACAACATAACATTATGCTAATAACATTTATCAGAGCTGTTCCACACCCATCACTTGGTTACTATTATTGGAATATAGTGGCAATCTAAACCTTTAGCACACACATGGTCACATACTTCACATTTTCTTGTACATTATTTTTTAACGTAGGAGACTGAATACACTTATCATTAGTCATAGTCCCATCACTTAAATATTTTATACGTGAGTAATTAAAAATGTGCAGACTATCTGAGTTGGGTTGACGCTACTGTTTCTGCACCAATGTCTTTGAACCCCAAATTTTGTCAGTATAAAGCATTTTTCTTACTTTCTTAAAAACTACATATAGCATAACTATGTTGTTTCATAATGCTTCTTAATACAAGGAATAATAATTTAGTATCATGTCTATTCTCATAACTGAAAACAAAACATGTAAAATTGTCCCATTTGCAAATTCTCAAAAATGCTCCTGAACCCTCTTAATGGAAGTTAAATTGCTTCCAGTAATCAGCAAAGCAGCACTTCTGCTTAGTGTACTCATATTTAAAATAATTAAATATGGCTGTTAAGTAATCAAATATGGCTGTTGTCTTACTCCTAAAACAAAATCACTTGTGAGAGGTCAAAATTGCTCCCTTGTAAACAGTAATGATAAAGCAATTACCCCAGTTAGACCCCACTTCAAATCAACAATAGAGGTAAAGGGTAATTATAAAATAAAAACCTTCAACTTGGAATCACCTTCCACCAGCGGTCAGAAACCAACAAAACTGTCCACTTTTAAGTATAAACTAAACAATTATTTATACAAAGATGTCGTCTAGCTGTAACTGAAGTACTGAATATTGTAAAGGAGACAACAGAACTAGTGGTGGGATCTTTAGGAAAAGGAGGGAGAAAATTGTGTAGAAATAAGTGGAATTTGTGACAAGAGTAATAATGTAAGGTTTAAAGGAAGATAGTTATGTTGGAGTGAATAATAATTACTGAAAAGAAAAAATGTGTAATATATAATGTATGAATATGAAAAATAAGATTTTCTTTCTTTTCTATCAATTTATGTGTGCCTGGGTCTTAACTCCACCTAAGTATCCACAACCCTGTTTTCTCATTTTTGCACATGGAGTTGGGGTGTCACTTCAACAGCAACAATCATCTAGAGTCAAGGTTAACAATGCTGGGTAGATAGCACTGCCATGACTACTCTTCCAGATAGATCACACACTCACACCTATGGCCAGTTTAAAGTGTCCAATCCATCTTTTGGTTGTCTTTGGAATGTGGGAGGAAACCACAGCACCTGGAGAAAACCCAAACTAACCGAGGGAGGACATTCAGACTCCACATAGAAGGCACCCCAGCTCAGAACTGAACTGGAGAACCTGTTTCTGTGAGACCTCAACACTACCTGCTATGATACTGCCGTGATACTGTACCACCTGCGTCTTAAGTGATAATTTAATAAACATGCTTAAAAACAAAGATGGCTGTACACACCTATGCATGCGTTCCATATGGTCTACAAGTGCAGTCCTTGCAGGAGTTGTGGCTGCTGCCACCATTTTTCCAAATGTGGAATGTCTGACAAACATCTGATGATTTAGGTTAAAATGTCTCAGTAGTCTTTCATCTAGGCGTGTTGAAACTTTGAGTCTTGATAATTGTCTTCTGTTAAAAAAAAAGGTTTTATGCCCAGTGCATGTGGGTGAGTTAGATAGACTTATAGGCATACGGTGAGTCTTTAAATGTACTTGGCGGGTCCACCATTATCTGTAGCTGCTTCCCCTCTCTTCTAATTGAAGGCAGCCTTACTAGTACATTATTTTCTTAAAAGAAAAAAAAAACAAATAAAACTTTTATAATATTAAAACAAATAGTTGGCTGTTATCTGTAGCTGCTTTCTTTTAAAAAGGAAAAATAAAAACATTTACAATAGTTAGACAAACAATTGGCTGTATGCAGTAAAGCCATTGTATTACAAGAGAACGTGTTCTGTACACGGGCCACATATCTAATTGAAGGCAGCTGTACTAGTGCATTATTTTTTAAATTAACCTGTATAATGTTCATAGGTTCATAGGTAAGTACTAGGCTATTGGCCCTAGGGCCTATATAAGCCTAGCCAAAAATGTACCCTGGCTTTCGCCACCCAAGAAAATTATTTTCCTGTACCCCTGTCGAGCAGAGCCACAGAAGTGATCCCTGGGGTGAATTTTCTATTTCCTATCCAATCATCAAGATTTTTCTTGAAGAGTGCTAATGAGGAGCTCTGTTTTACATAGATAGGTAGTCTGTTTCAGAGTATGGGAAGTCTCTGGGACAGGAATCTATCCCTCCAACATGTTCTGTTTACTGTGGTGACAAGGTTTAGCTCCCTAGAGCGTGTTGCTCGGAAGGATTAGGATTTCTTTAAGTGGAACATGTCCAACAGCTCTGGGCTTGACATAGCTTTGTATGCTAGGCAGAGATCGCCACTGAGTAGGCAATATGTGACAGAGTAAACTGGAGTTTTTTGAGACGGTCTGCGTAGGGCATCTGTTTGAGGCCAGTAATCCTCTTTGTGAGGTATTTCTGTGGCCTTTACAGTTGTTGTAGATGTCTTGTAAGGTACATACCAAAAGGGGCATTGTACTCTATAATGGGTCTAATGAGTGATGAGTAGAGGGGAACAATGACCTCTTTTTTTCTGGATGAAAAACATTTTGTGATGAGGTGAGCCACATAGAAGGATTTCCTGACCACTGTGTTGATGTGATTATCAAATGAGAGACTACTGTCCACCTGTGTCCCAAGGTCTGTTATCATATTTTCAGCATTAAGTAGACTACCAGCAATGTGGTGGTTCATGGGTACAGAGTTTTTACCAAAGGGGATGAAAATACACTTATTGGCATTGAGCTTCTGGCCATAGCTTTGACACCAGGCATCTGTTTCAGTGAGGCCCTTTTGTAGTATGTCCACATTGTTAGGAGTTTCGATTATGGCTCCTAGTTTGCAGTCATCTTCAAACTTTCTTAGCCAAAGACCTTCTGTGTTAGCCTGTACTTCAGAGAAGTAGATACCAAACAGGAGAGGACCCAGGACTGACCCCTGTGGTACTCCAATTGTCACTGGTCTGAGGTCGGATTTGGAGTCTGATACACAGTGTGGGTTCTGTCCATGAGCCAGTTGGCAACCCATTGTGTGACATAGGGATTTATAACTAGTTTAGTGAGCTTATCTATAATTCCAGAGTGGGGGATGGTGTTGAAAGCCTTGGCGAGATCTAGATAAGCTGTGTGAACCACCTTACCTTCATCTATGGCTTTGTTGACTGCTTCAAAGAAGTCAGTCAGGTTTAGGAGACATGATCTGCCTTTTACAAATCCAAACTGGGTAGGGTCCAGAGTTTGGAGATTACCAATGTCTTTGTTTATGAGTTCCATGATGATACGTTCCATAGCCTTGCAGACCAGGCTCTTCAGGCTAATGGGGCAGTAGTTCCCAGGGTCTGTCATGGCTCCCCCTTTGTGGAGTAGGATAACCATTGTGGTGCACCATTCAGTGGGCACAAAGCCTGAGGTGAGGCTATGATTGAATATGGTACTTAGGTAGGATGACAGTTCATTCTATAGTTCATGCAGAACGCAGCCTGGGATATTGTCAGGTCCCATGGATGCTGTGTTCTTGGCTTTGGAGAGTGTGTTTTTTTACCTGTGCAGCCGTGATTACAGGAACTTTGCATTCTTCCGGTATAAAGATGGGCCCTCTAGGGGGTGAGCGGGGAGTAAAGTTAACACTGAACCTATCTGCCAGGATGTTGGCAATATCAGTTGGTTCTGTATATTTAGTGCCATTGTGCTGTAACTCAGAGCAGATCTGAGTGTTGCCATTGAGATTTTTGACATAGCTATAGAATGCTTTGTGGTTGTCTTTAGAGTCAGTGGCAATTTTGTTTTCATAACTAGCTTTGGAGGATTTTATGAGGAATCTCAGCTTCTTACTGAGGTTGACCAGGGAGTTTCTCAAGTCATAGTATTTTACTCTTTTTTGCAACAGTTTCTTTCTTCTGTTGTAGAGTTTGTTTATGGCAGAGGACCACCAGATTGGCTTCCTTTTTTTGGAGGATAGCATCTTGGTTCTATTAGGGATAGCATGATCCATACACTCGTGTAAGTGCTTATAAAGTGCATTTGAGTAGGATTCAGCAGTCATACCTCTATTGTCCGTCTGCGTGGGTGTCATGAAGTTTGCCACTTCTGTCTTAAGAAGTGTGAAGTTGGCTTTAGAGAAGTTTTTTATGGTGATTTCCCTAGTTGGGGGTGGGGGCGGGATGTTGATGTCTAGGGTGATTAGCTCATGGTCGGATCTGACCAATGAGGATTTGACCCCTGGTATGGAACACCGGTTGCCCATGTTGGTAATGACCAGGTCTAGGATATTGCTACCCCTGGTGGAGGTGTGAATAAGTTGATCCAAGGTGTTGGAATTTATAAATTCCAGAAAACGTTGAGCAAAACAGCTGGTACATGAGTACTTTTCTCAGTTAATGGTGGGGTAGTTGAAATCACCCATTATTAGGGTGTTGAGTTGTACCCTAATACTTTCCAGTGTATCAAGAAATGAGGAGTGGGAATCCTGGGGCATGGTGGGGGGGTCTGTAGCAAGCTACAATTTGGATTGTGGTCTTGCCCAGAGTTAGTTGCATTTGGATAATCTCGGATGCATTATGCTGTTCAACTAACCTGGAGGTGTGGATATCCTTAATGAATACGGACATGTCTCTACCTTTAGTGCTTTATTCTGGGTTAGGTGGGCAAAAGGTGTGGTATGAATTATAGCCTGGCAATGCAGGGGTGCTCTCTGGAGCTTTCAACCAGGTCTCTGTCACTGCACAGATGTCGATGTTGTCCATCTTAAGGAGTGCCTCGAGTAAGTGCATTTTGAGGTTTAGACTTCTAGCATTGAGCAGCATTCCCCTCAGAGTTTGTTTGCTTGTACCTGTTACAGTGGTGAATTTGTCATTTGAACCTTGCCTAAAACAGGCACTATAGGGGTGGCAAGAGTCTTAGCCAGTGTCCGGAATCCCAAGGGCAACAGGTGCAGACCATCTCTGGCAAAGCATTGTGGTCTGTCGATCATGTCATCCCAGGCAGACAAATACTGGTTCCCCTTAGAATGACACCAGAAGCTTAGCCAATTGTTGAAGTCAATCATTTTGTCAGAATGTTAGTTGGCTGTATGCAGTAACGCCATCATATTGCTAGTGAATATGCTCTGAATACAGGCCGTAGATGTATTAAGTATTTTTCTATTATTCCGTGCCACAATTAGTAGTGCTGCAACTGCCCGACCTTGTAACATGTTGTGTGTTACTGATGCTCCCAGTGTGTAGCTGCTGAAGCTGCTACCCTGTTTCATGACTACAGGTTTGTCTGCTGTAACAACTGATAGGGTTTAAACAGCAGTTGCTCATTTTTGAGTGAATGCATTCTGCATTTAGCTGCCACCCTACTGTATGTCTATAGATGTAACTGCATTATATTTTGGAAGTGTTGGATGCGCTCAACCAGCTTTAGCCCATTTCTGAGTATTTGCCTTTCTATTAGAATCTTGATTTGGGAGGTATGATTGCAGCCCAATTCTGGGTTATGAATAATGAATGGCTGTTTTAACTGACTGTTTTAATGAGGATTCATCCTGCTCTGTACCTCCCTACCCGAGTCGAAAATGTTGAATTGCTGCTTTCATTGAATGTTTTAGGGTGAATATATGCTGCTTTGCACCTTTTGCCTGTATACCTAATTCCCCTTTAGTCTCAGGTTCCTGCTTACACACACACTCTCTCTCTCCACTCCCTCCCTAGTCTACTTTCTGCTATTCAGTCTAAACTATCTAACTAAATTATTTGCCAGGTTGCTGACTGATTTGTTACACTCTTTTCTATAACTACTTATTCTTCCTTCTATAGCTCACAATAGCTACATCTCAACAAGCCCAGGCGTCTCATTCTGTTCCACGTAGTACCCTGGCATACTACCCTGAAAGATCCACTAAGAATCTTGAAAGAACTACCAAGAGGACCCAGTAGTGCATCCTGCAACTATTCTGCCACCCATCAAGAACTACTTGACTAAGTGTGTGCCTGCTAGAAGCCTACTGTCTCCCTCTAAGCTCTCTAGGCTCCATCCCACTCCCTGGAGTGCGTGTGCCTTCACCTCAGAATTATGCTGTTTGGCCACTAGGTGGCAGCTTTTAGTCACTACCAACTTCTCCACTCTCCTAGTAAGTCCAGCTATTTCTCTAACATCCTACACTATCCTGTTCAGCTCCAAACCCCTGTGTATCTCCCTGCTTCTCTCTGCCTTAGATGCATTGTGACCCAGTGCCCACCCCCTGCGCATCCTTACCTTGAGCTCAGCTCCCTGCTTCACTGATTGGTTTCTGCTGCTGACTCAGTCTTCTTTACTCTACCTGCTCCTTTCACCCTGTCGGCTAACTCCGCTGCCATACCCTGCCCCCAATCCTACCCGGCCCCACTACTCCTACATTTACTCTAATCTTCTCTCTCATCCAATCCAGTCTCTTCTCCTCATCATCCACTCCCCCACCCATCCTCCACTAATTAACTAACCCCTCCCCAGCCTGATGCACAAGGCCCTATACTCATATCTATACCCCTCCCTCTTACTCTCTCACACACAGCCTGACATCCTACTACCTCCTCACACCAATTAACCATGCTGTCCTCACTTTCACTAACCCTTCTCAGCCACTCTATCTGCTTATTTCTTCTAATCCCTCTATTCCATGCAGCCTCTTATTCCTTTTACACCCCCCCCTCTCTCCTATCCCCTACCTCCACTTCCAACTCCCATCCACACCCTATCACATCCCACTATCACATACTTGGTCCAATGCTCTTTAATATATTCATTAATGATTTCCATGCAGCCATTCCAAACACTAAGATAGTACAATATGCAAACAACTCAACCCTCGTCTGCTCCGCTTCTAACCTCCCAGATCTCCAAACAAAAACTCAAATTGCCTTCTCAGCTACTGAGAACTGGATGCTTCAAAACCGCATCTCTCTAAATGCCAACAAATCTAAAATTCTACTTTTCTCTCCCTCTAAATCCCACCATCTCAACAAAAACTCTTTCAATATTATCAACCATGCCAACTCCACCACAGAAGTTGTTCCCTCTGCTAAACTTCTTGGGGTTACTATTGATGAACACCTAAAATTCGATACTCATATTCAGCTAAATATTAAGAAAACACATCATTTGGAAACAAAATTATCATTTTGCATAAAAGTAATTGACTTTCCTTGTCAATCATTATGGAATTCATAAACAGAGACATAGGGGACCTACAGACACTTGACCCCACCCAGTTCGGCTTTGTAAAGGGCAGATCCTGCCTTATAAACCTGGTTGACTTTTTCAAAAAATGAGGGTTGGATTTAAAGGTCTGTCCTCAGTGCTGTTGTCTTTAGGTGCAAGTGCATTTTGAGGTTTAGACTTCTAGCATTGAGCAGCATTCCCCTCAGATTTTGTTTGCTTGTACCTGTTACAGTGGTGAATTTGTCATTTGAACCTTGCCTAAAAAAGGCACTATAGGGGTGGCAAGAGCCTTAGCCAGTGTCCGGAATCCCAAGGGCGACAGGTGCAGACCATCTCTGGCAAAGCATTGTGGTCTGTCGATCATGTCGTCCCAGGCAGACAAATAATGGTTCCCCTTAGAATGACACCAAAAGCTTAGCCAATTGTTGAAGTCAATCATTTTGTCAGAATGTTAGTTGGCTGTATGCAGTAATGCCATCATATTGCTAGTGAACATGCTCTGAATACAGGCCGTAGATGTATTAAGTATTTTTCTATTATTCCGTGCCACAATTAATAGTGCTGCAACTGCCCGACCTTGTAACATGTTGTGTGTTACTGATGCTCACAGTGTGTAGCTGCTGAAGCTGCTACCCTGTTTCATGACTACAGGTTTGTCTGCTGTAACAACTGATAGGGTTTAAACAGCAGTTGCTCATTTTTGAGTGAATGCATTCTGCATTTAGCTGCCACCCTACTGTATGTCTATAGATGTAATTCCATTATATTTTGGAAGTGTTGGATGCGCTCAGCCAGCTTTAGCCCATTTCTGAGTATTTGCCTTTCTATTAGAATCTTGATTTGGGAGGTATGATTGCAGCCCAATTCTGGGTTATGAATAATGAATGGCTGTTTTAACTGACTGTTTTAATGAGGATTCATCCTGCTCTGTACCTCCCTACCCGAGTCGAAAATGTTGAATTGCTGCTTTCATTGAATGTTTTAGGGTGAATATATGCTGCTTTGCACCTTTTGCCTGTATACCTAATTCCCCTTTAGTCTCAGGTTCCTGCTTACACACACACTCTCTCTCTCCACTCCCTCCCTAGTCTACTTTCTACTATTCAATCTAAACTATCTAACTAAATTATTTGCCAGGTTGCTGACTGATTTGTTACACTCTTTTCTATAACTACTTATTCTTCCTTCTATAGCTCACAATAGCTACATCTCAACAAGCCCAGGCGTCTCATTCTGTTCCACGTAGTACCCTGGCATACTACCCTGAAAGATCCACTAAGAATCTTGAAAGAACTACCAAGAGGACCCAGTAGTGCATCCTGCAACTATTCTGCCACCCATCAAGAACTACAGTGTGTGCCTGCTAGAAGCCTACTGTCTCCCTCTAAGCTCTCTAGACTCCATCCCACTCCCTGGAGTGCGTGTGCCTTCACCTCAGAATTATGCTGTTTGGCCACTAGGTGGCAGCTTTTAGTAACTACCAACTTCTCCACTCTCCTAGTAAGTCCAGCTATTTCTCTAACATCCTTCACTATCCTGTTCAGCTCCAAACCCCTGTGTATCTCCCTGCTTCTCTCTGCCTTAGATGCATTGTGACCCAGTGCCCACCCCCTGCGCATCCTTACCTTGAGCTCGGCTCCCTGCTTCACTGATTGGTTTCTGCTGCTGACTCAGCCTTCTTTACTCTACCCGCTCCTTTCACCTTGTGGGCTAACTCCGCTGCCATACCCTGCCCCCAATCCTACCCGGCCCCACTACTCCTACATTTACTCTAATCTTCTCTCTCATCCAATCCAGTCTCTTCTCCTCATCATCCACTCCCCCACCCATCCTCCACTAATTAACTAACCCCTCCCCAGCCTGATGCACAAGGCCCTATACTCATATCTATGCCCCTCCCTCTTACTCTCTCACACACAGCCTGACATCCTACTACCTCCTCACACCAATTAACCATGCTGTCCTCACTTTCACTAACCCTTCTCAGCCACTCTATCTGCTTATTTCTTCTAATCCCTCTATTCCATGCAGCCTCTTATTCCTTTTACACCCCTCCCCCTCTCTCCTATCCCCTACCTCCACTTCCAACTCCCATCCACACCCTATCACATCCCACTATCACATACTTGGTCCAATGCTCTTTAATATATTCATTAATGATTTCCATGCAGCCATTCCAAATGCTAAGATAGTACAATATGCAGACGATGCAACCCTCGTCTGCTCCGCTTCTAACCTCCCAGACCTCCAAACAAAAACTCAAATTGCCTTCTCAGCTACTGAGAACTGGATGCTTCAAAACCGCATCTCTCTAAATGCCAACAAATCTAAAATTCTACTTTTTTCTCCCTCTAAATCCCACCATCTCAACAAAAACTCTTTCAATATTATCAACCATGCCAACTCCACCATAGAAGTTGTTCCCTCTGCTAAACTTCTTGGGGTTACTATTGATGAACACCTAAAATTCGATACTCATATTCAGCTAAATATTAAGAAAACACATCATTTGGGAAAAAAATTATCATTTTTCATAAAGGTAATTGACTTTCCTTGTCAATCATTATGGAACTCATAAACAGAGACATAGGGGACCTACAGACACTTGACCCCACCCAGTTCGGCTTTGTAAAGGGCAGATTCTGCCTTTTAAACCTGGTTGACTTTTTCAAAACAGTCACTAGAGCCATTGACGAGGCCAAAGCAGTCCATACAGCATACCTGGACTTGGCTAAGGCCTTCGACACAATACCCCACTCAGGCATCATAGATAAGCTCAACAGCTTAAAAGTAAACCCTTATGTCACTAGATTTTATTTATTTATTTTATTTTATTTAACATTTGTTGACCGGGAATGTCCGACTAGGTTCCACATAGCCTGTTTTCAGCGGAGGCCTGGGGAGAAATGCTCCAGATGGGTTGCAAACTGGCTAAAGGACAGAACCCATAAAGTTAAAATCGCTGGAGCAATGTCAGACTCAAAGCCAGTCACAAGTGGTGTCCCACAGGGATCTGTCCTGGGACCCCTCTTGTTCGGCATTTATTTCTCAGATGTTAAAGCAAGCACGGGAGGGCTGTGGCTGACAAAGTTCACAGATGACTATAAACTAGGCGCCATAGTTGATACACCAGCAGACACACACATCCTAAAAAAAGTCCTCACAGAAACGGACAACTGGTGCCGGAGTCAGGACCTTAAACTAAATGCCAAAAAATGTATAGTCATCCCCTTTGGGAAAAACAAAGTACCCACAAATTATCACATAGACAGAAACCCACTGAGTACTGAAAAAGTAATCAGAGACCTAGGGACCCAAGTCGACAGTGACCTCTCATTTGATACCCACGTTGCCAAAGTGGTTAGAAAAACATTCTACCTTGCACACCTCATCATGAAGGGATTCACATCCAGATCCAAGGATGTCATTGTACCCCTATATTCCTCCTCATCAGACCAATGATTGAGTACAATGCCCCATTTGGTATGTACCTCATCCGGCATTTGCAACAGCTGGAGAGACCACAAAAGTACCTCACCAAGAGGATCAAGGGTCTCCAACATATGTCTTATTCTGCCAGACTAAAACTTCAGCTCTATTCAGTATCATACCGCCTGCTCAGAGGTGATCTCTGCCTGACGTACAAAGTCATGTCCAATCAGGATCTGATGGACATGCTCCACCTCAAAAAATCCAAGTCCATCAGGACCACGAGAGCTAAAGACTTAAACCTCGGCACAAGTATGAATAGGACATGCTGGAGGGATAGATTCATAACCCAGAGGCTTCCCATGCTTTGGAACAAGATCCCAGTTCGTATTAGGCAGAGCCCCTCACTGACTCTCTTCAAGAGAAATCTTGATGAGTGGATGGGAGATCGTAAGTTTACCCCAGGGGTCACATCTGTGTCACTGCTAGACAGAGGCACAGTAAACTAATTCTATTATATAAGGGGACCTTCATTGTGTCACTACTAGACAAAGTATTCTAAATTTATTCTGTACATTTTTGTACCATTTCATGGGGTGGCAAATGCCACATCACTATGGCTAGGCTTACAAATGCCCCAGGGCAGATAGCCTAGTACTATACTATGAAACTATGAAACTATGAAACTATTCATGAGGACAGGTTAGAAATGGAAGGTTATAGTGTATGTTAATGTATAAATACTGAATGTCTATGTGCATACTTTAGTTTGTATGTTAATGTATAAATACTGGATGTCTGTGTACATACTTTAGTTTGTTTGTTAATGTATAAATACTGGATGTCTGTGTACATACTTTAGTTTGTTTGTTAATGTATAAATACTGGATGTCTGTGTACATACTTTAGTTTGTATGTTAATGTATAAATACTGGATGTCTGTGTACATACTTTAGTTGTATGTTAATGTATAAATACTGGATGTCTGTGTACATACTTTAGTTTATATGTTAATGTATAAATACTGGATGTCTGTGTACATACTTTAGTTTGTATGTTAATGTATAAATACTGGATGTCTGTATGCATACTTTAGTTTGTATGTTAATGTATAAATACTGGATGTCTGTGTACATACTTTAATTTGTATGTTAATGTATAAATACTGGATGTCTGTGTACATACTTTAGTTTGTATGTTAATGTATAAATACTGGATGTCTGTATACATACTTTAGTTTGTATGTTAATGTATAAATGCTGGATGTCTGTGTACATACTTTAGTTTGTATGTTAATGTATAAATACTGGATGTCCGTGTATATACTTTAGGGTGTATGTTAATGTATAAATACTAGATGACTATGTACATACTTTAGTTTGTATGTTAATGTGTAAATACCGGATGTCTATGTACATACTTTAGTTTGTATGTTAATGTATAAATACCGGATGTCTATGTACATACTATAGTTTGTTTGTTAATGTATAAATACCGGATGTCTATGTACATACTTTAGTTTGTATGTTAATGTATAAATACTGGATGTCTATGTACGTACTTTAGTTTGTATGTTACTGTATAAATACTGAATCTATCTACATACTTTAGTTTGTATGTTAATGTATAAATACTGGATGTCTGTGTACATACTTTAGTTTGTATGTTAATGTATAATACTGGATGTCTGTGTACATACTTTAGTTTGTTTGTTAATGTATAAATACTGGATGTCTGTGTACATACTTTATTTTGTTTGTTAATGTATAAATACTGGATGTCTGTGTACATACTTTAGTTTGTATGTTAATGTATAAATACTGGATGTCTGTGTACATACTTTAGTTTGTATGTTAATGTATAAATACTGGATGTCTGTGTACATACTTTAGTTTGTATGTTAATGTATAAATACTGGATGTCTGTGTACATACTTTAGTTTGTATGTTAATGTATAAATACTGGATGTCTGTGTACATACTTTAGTTTGTATGTTAATGTATAAATACTGGATGTCTGTGTACATACTTTAGTTTGTATGTTAATGTATAAATACTGGATGTCTGTGTACATACTTTAGTGTGTATGTTAATGTATAAATACTAGATGACTATGTACATACTTTAGTTTGTATGTTAATGTATAAATACTGGATATCTGTATACATACTTTAGTTTGTATGTTAATGTATAAATACTGGATGTCTGTGTACATACTTTAGTTTGTTTGTTAATGTATAAATACTGGATGTCTGTGTACATACTTTAGTTTGTTTGTTAATGTATAAATACTGGATTGTCTGTGTACATATTTTAGTTTGTATGTTAATGTATAAATACTGGATGTCTGTGTACATACTTTAGTTTGTATGTTAATGTATAAATACCGGATGTCTATGTACATACTTTAGTTTGTATGTTACTGTATAAATACCGAATGTCTATGTACATACTTTAGTTTGTATGTTAATGTATAAATACTGGATGTCTGTGTACATACTTTAGTTTGTATGTTAATGTATAAATACTGGATGTCTGTATACATGCTTTAGTTTGTATGTTAATGTATAAATACTGGTTGTCTGTGTACATACTTTAGTTTGTATGTTAATGTATAAATACTGGATGTCTGTGTACATACTTTAGTTTGTATGTTAATGTATAAATACCGGATGTCTATGTACATACTTTAGTTTGTATGTTAATGTATAAATACTGGATGTCTGTGTACATACTTTAGTCTGTTTGGTTTGTTATTCGTATATTCATATTTAAATGCTATAAATACATGTTATCAGTTTGTAAATCTATAATGCAAATTATCTATGTCTATGTGATTGTTTTCATTATAATCAAAATCAAAAAAATTGTTTAAAAAAAAAAGAAGATGTCACAAACGTGGCACGCTGTACAGAAACTCCCACTTTCTCTTGCCTTCTACAAGACAAACACTCGCCACTACCTACTTACTACCGTCACTATTGTATGGTGCTCCCCTTCTAACTAACCTGTCTTCCTCTATCTCCTCCAAACTTGAAATTTGTGACAACAAAATCTCTAAATTCACCACTAAATCCAAGTACTCTTCCCACCACTGTACATCTATCCACCAGCTAAATTGGCTAGAACGTCCCAGCTATCTTAACTACCTCCAACTCACTACAGCCCGCAAACTAATTTTTAAACCCACTAGATGCCCAGCTCTATCAAACATCTTACCATCATACACCCCTCACAGAGCTCTAAGATCTGCCCACTAAAATCTAATTTCTGTATGCAATCCAAATCGTCCCGCTGGTCAATTTCTCCTATCATTTTCCCTAGCAGAAAAAATGGAATTCTCTCCCTCACACTCTACTCAACTCTATTCCCACCTCGTCCAAAATTCGAATTGCAGTTGCACTACTACAAGTTAATCTACTCCATACTAATTACCTAAAACAGTCTCACTCTGAACATGACTGTACCCAAGGGTGAGAGAGTGGTGATTGGAACAGATTTCAATGGGCATGTTGGTGAAGGGAACAGAGGGGATGAGGAAGTGATAGGTAGGTATGGTGTTAAACAAAGGAATGCAGAAGGTCAGATGGTAGTGGATTTTGTGAAAAGGATGGACATGGCTGTGGTGAATATGTATTTTAACAAGAGGGAGGAGCATAGGGTGACATACAAGAGTGGAGGAAGATGCACACAGATGGATTACATCTTATGTAGGATAGCCAGTCTGAAGGAGATTGGAGACTGTAAAGTGGTGACCGGAGAAAGTATAGTTAGGCAGCATAGGATGGTAGTTTGTAGGATGACGTTGGTGATCAAGAAGAGGAGGAGGAGTATGAGGGCAGCACCAAGGATCAAATGGTGGGAATTGAAAAAGGGTAATTGTGAGGTGGAGTTCAGGGATGAGTTAAGACAGGCACTGGGTGGCAGTGAAGAGTTACCAAATAGCTGGGTAACTACAGCAGAGCTAGCAAGGGAGACAGCTACAAAGGTGCTTGGTATCACATCGGGACAGAGGAAGGACGACAAGGAAACATGGTAGTGGAATGAGGAAGTACAGGAGAGTATACAGGCAAAGAGGTTGGCAAAGAAGAAGTGGGATTGTCAGAGAGATGAAGAAAGTAGACAGGAGTATAAGGAGATGAGATGGATGGCAAAGAGAGAGGTGGCGAAGGCTAAGGATAAGGCATATGAAGAGTTGTATGAAAGGTTGGACACTAAGGAGGGAGAAAAGGACCTGTACCGATTGGCTAGACAGAGGGACCAAGCTAGGAAAGATGTGCAGCAGGTAAAGGTGATAAAGGATAATGAGGGAAACATACTCAGAAGTGAGGAGAGTGTGTTGAGCAGAAGAAAGAGTACTTTGAGGGTTGATGAATGAAAAGAATGAGAGGGAGAGAAGGTTGGATGATGTAGGGATAGTGAATCATGAAGTACAATGGATTAGCAAGGAGGAAGTAAGGATAGCTATGAAGAGGATGAAGAACTGAAAGGCTGTTGGCCCAGATGACATACTTGTGGAAGCATGGAGGTGTTTAGGTGAAATGGCAGTGGAGTTTTTAACTAGATTGTTTAATGAAATCTTAGAAAGTAAGAAGATGCCTAAGGAATGAAGAAAAAGTGTTTTGGTACCGATTTTTAAAATAAGGATGATGTGCAGAGCTGTAGTAACTACAAAGGGATTAAATTGATCCGCCACAGCATGAAGTTATGGGAAAGAGTAGTGGAAGCTAGGTTAAGAAGGAAGGTGATGATTAGTGATCAGCAGTATGGTTTCATGCCAGGAAAGAGCACTACAGATGTGATGTTTGCTCTGAGAGTGTTGATGGAGAAGTACAGAGAATTGTCAGAAGGAGTTGCATTGTATTTCTGTAGACTTAGAGAAAGCATATGACAGGGTGCCTAGAGAGGAGTTGTGGTATTGTATGAGGAAGTCAAGAGTGTCAGAGAAGTATGTAAGAGTGGTACAGGATATGTACGAGGGTAGTGTGACAGCGGTGAGGTCTGTGGTGGGAGTGGCAGATGCCTTTAAGGTGGAGGTGGGGTTACATCAAGGATCAGCTCTGAGCCCTTTCTTATTTGCAATGGTGATGGACAGGTTGACAGACGAGATCAGACAGGAGTCCCCATGGACTATGATATTTGCAGGTGACATTGTGATCTGTAGTGAGAGTAGGGAACAGGTGGAGGAGACCCTGGAGAGATGGAGATATGCTCTAGAGAGAAGAGGAATGAAGGTCACAGAACTAAGACAGAATACATGTGTGTGAATGAGAGGGAGGATAGAGGAATGGTGAGGATGCAAGGAGTAGAGGTGGTGAAGGTGGATGAGTTTAAATACTTGGGGTCAATAGTTCAGAGTAACGGTGAGTGTGGAAGAGAGGTGAAGAAGAGAGTACAGGCAGGATGGAGTGGGTGGAGAAGAGTGTCAGGAGTGATTTGTGATAGACGAGTACTTGTAAGAGTGAAAGGGAAGGTCTACAAGAGGGTAGTGAGACCATCTATGTTATATGGGTTGGAGACAGTGGCATTGACAAAAAGGCAGGAGTTTGAGCTGGATGTAGCAGAGTTAAAGATGTTAAGATTTGCACTGGGTGTGACAAGGTTGGACAGGATTAAGAATAAGTATATTAGAGGGTCAGCCCAGGTTGGAAGGTTTGGAGGCAAAGCCAGAGTGGCAAGATTATGTTGGTTTGGACATGTGCTGAGGAAGGATGCTGAGTATATTGGGAAAAAGATGCTAAGGATGAAGCTACCAGGTAACAGGAAAAGAGGAAGGCCTAAGATAAGTTTTATGGATGTGCTAAGAGAGGACATGCAGGTGGTTGGTGTGACAGAGCATGATGCAGAGGACAGGAAGAAATGGAAACAGGTGATCCACTGTGGCGACCCCTAATGGGAACAGCCGAAAGAAGATGATGATGATGATTTTGAATGTATATATTGTAAATAGTTTACTATATGTCCTCTCTCTCCCCATTTTGGGAGTAATTCTGTCTACTGCCAGTTCATACAGTTTGATGATATTTAACACAGAACATCCACACTTCATAACCTAAACTGTAATGTATGCACTCCGCTTTTCTATTTCTTAACTGTCTCTCTCTATACATTTATATCCTGAATCTATTCTTTTTAAATAATGTACTTTCCACCTATATTCACCCGCTTGATGGAAAATTGTATTTACAAATGTCAGTTTTATAATTATGTTTAAATGATTTACAATTGTTATTTTATAACCTCGCATACATCATCTACTTCCTCTGTGCAACTAATCCTCTGTCTTCTTTCGGCTTTTCCCAGTTAGTGGTCGCCACAGCGGAACTCCGGTCCGCTAATGATTGGCAGTAGATTTTTACGTACTGGCTTGCCGGGCCTAATGCACAACCTTCAATGAAGGAACGCCCATTCACGCATGTCGCCACACAGAAGACGCTCTAACTGAGAATCAAACGGGCAACGTCTAACTGTGAGGTGACAACGCTGCCGCAGCACCACCACCGCAGTTCCCTAATCCTCTGTACAACTTGTAATTATTGTCGTATGTATGTATGTAATGTATGTTCCACTATTTTTTGATTGTACTCTACTAAGTTTTACTATATAATATTACTTCTTGCTTATTGTTACGGTGTATTATGGAGCTTTTCTCCCCGGGCCTCCACTGAAAACAGGCTCCTTGAGCCAGTGGACCTCCCTAGTCATCAAAATGGAAATAAATAAATTAATTAATTAAATAATAACTGTATAAAGAACCTGGACCTTTAATTTGCTAAAAAGATTGCAGACCACTCCATTTTTCTGTAAAACCAAATTACAAGTTTATTTCTTTATTTACATGTGTTTTCTGGGTAATGTCCGACTGGGCAAATTGCCCTTTTTCAGCGGAGACCCAGGGAGAAAAACTCCAGAAAATAATATAGATTTACAAAACCATAACAAATGTAAACAGAAGAGTACAATACGTTTACAAATTCATACAAAAATTACAAGTAGTTGTTAAAACAGGCACATCATTAACACAGTAAATACAGTTACATTTTTTTATACAATACATTCAGAAGGATCAAATGAATGGTGGGTATATCCTCATCAGGAAGGATATGTGGCTATATGACAGCTTGTAGAATGACAGAAATAGAGGGAGGGAGACAGGTTAGTCTAGAGGAGAACAGGTGCATATCCAGTGAGTTAAGAAGTATTGTTTTAGTGCATGCTTAAAGTTATGAGTATGATCAATGCATAGAATATGTTGAGGAAGAGAGTTCCAGAAGTTTGCAGTTTTGTAACAGTGTAAGGAGTCTCCATGTGAGTTGTGTGGTTTGTTTACTTTGAGTAGCACTTTGTCTGCTGACCTAAGAGAATTAATATTTTTATAGGGTTGAACAAGGTTAGATAGAGATGGGCAGCGATCAGGTTTATACACGACTGTATGGGTGATTAATAGTTGATTTAATGTAAGTAAGTTTGGGAGTTCTAACCAACTGAGTTGGTGGAGGACAGTACAGTGGTGAGACTTTTGAGGCTGGTTAGCTGCAAATTTGGCTATCTTGTTATAGCACGATTCAAGGTTATTCATTTCTGTTTTGTGAAGGTTGGTAAATATTTGAGAACAGTAGAGTAGTGAAGATAAGAGGTGGGTTCTTGCTGCTGCCAGTCTAGCATGGTTTGTAAGATAGGGTCTGGCTCTCTGGAGCGTACCAAGTTTTACGTGGCCTTTTTAAATTGCCAGTGCTAAATGTTTGTCAAATTTCAATGCATTATCAATAGTGACCCTGAGAAATTTTGTGTGTTCAACAGGTTCTATTATTGTGCCATTGGAAGAAACGATAGAGAGAGGTGGATGATTAGATAGAGAGGAAGGATTTGAAAAGTCCATAAACTTAGTTTTATTGGGATTTAGTATAAGTTGACGAGCAGCTAAATATCTTTCAGTGTTGCTGAAGGCAGTCTAAGGTTTTGTTTGAAGCACATCAGTTGTGGGAGCAGAGAAGATAAGTGAGGCGTCATCTGCAGGGTTAGCAGCTGTGCTAAAGTCATTCGTAAAAATAGTAAAGAGTAATGGTCTGAGCATTGATCCTTGAGGGACTCCTACAGAAAAAGGAAGCTGGAGGGAGAGTTTATTATCCCATAAGGTAGCCTGTTGCCAATTTGAGAGGTAGCGGTGGAACCAGTTAAGGGCTTCAGGGCAATAGCTGTAAGTGGCCAGTTTATTTAGGAAGATTTGATGAGATACAGTGTCAAATGCTTTTGACATTTCGAGAAAGACAGCAGAGACAAGTTGCTTCTTGTTTTTGAAGTGACTAATGGAGTTACTAAAATTAATGAGGGCTGTACTAGTACTGTGTTTGGGTCTAAAGCCATGCTGTGCATCAGATAAAAGGTTATTCTTCAGGAATTAGTCTAATATTTATTTGTGGATATACTTTTCTAGGATTTTAGCTAGGGGTGAGAGTATGGCTATAGGTATGTAGTTAGATATGTCTTTAGAGGGGCCTCCTTTATGAAGTGGAATGACATGGCATATTTTTCAAAGGATAGGTACATATTGTTCAGCGATAGAGCGGTTAATTAGGACAGATATAGGGTAAGCAATAGATGTGGCAGCAATTTTCAGAAAGTCTCCAGGTAGTTGATTAGAGGCAAGGGTACACAGTTTTACTTTACATAGTAGGCTTTGTATGTAGCTTGTTTGGATAGTTCAAATTTGAAGAAGGTAGGTGATTGAGTACTGGGTGTGGGTATGGAAAGAGGAGAGATAGTAATATTGTTTAATAGGGAGGTTATTGAGGTAATAAAGTGGGAATTGAATATGGTGGCTATAAAGTCTGTAGTATTATTAGTTGTTGGGACTGGGGTAGTGGGTTTTCCAGGATTAAGAAGGAGGTTGACAGATTGCCAAAATCTTTGAGGATTTGTTTGATATTTTAGTTGGCAAGATTGAAAGTATGTTTTTTATCAAGTTTGATTTGTTTCTTGGCTTGATTTCAAAGTTGTTGGTAGGTGATGAGATTAACATTACTTCTGTTAGAGAGAAAGAGAGACAGCTCTATCTGGTTGGTTAAGTAATAGAATTTTTTCTTTTGCTAACCATGGGAGTTTTTTGGTTTTGGTACAAATTTTTCTAAGTGGGGCAAGCTTATTTAAAGTTTGCAGGAAAATGTTATTAAAATACTGTACTGAAAGGTCCAATTGTAAAGCTTTTATGGGTGCCCAGTTATACTGTTTTAAGAGTGCCTGAAAGATGGATGGGGAAAATTGTTTTTTTTTATTTTGAATGTAGCGGTAAGTAATATTACTACAGTTGTTTGAGTTTTTTCTTATTAGATATGCTGGGAAGGGATCACTTAAAGTGTCAAGTGGAATGTCTGTTTCTATGCTTATCAATGCATGTAGGGTGGTGTATATTTTGATGGAAGTTATATAGGTTTTAAAATTTGTTGATGAATTAGAGGAGCGGGTGGGCCAGTCTAGGTTAACATCACCAAGTATAACTGTTTTGTGGCTAAAGGTAGAGGAAGCCCATTCAAGTATATTTTCAATATTTTGGAGATTATTTTCAGGAGGGAGGTAGATAGCTATGATGACAATAGATTTATGTTGGTTTATATCAAGCCTGGCAGCTATAATTTCTGAATTAGAGAGACTGTGAGGGATGGAGTTAAGTTGAACTACTTTAAGGTTGTCTTTATACATGATAAGTTTGCCCCACCATGTTTAGATAAGCTATCCTCTCTGATGAAGTTCTTTGCCACCCTCTGTCTAGACTGGATGATGGAAGGATAGAATCACATGACTGTTCTTCTTTCCTCTTTAGAAATGTTTCATCGTGAAGAGTAACCATCACTTAAGAATTGTGAGACCTCTCAGTGCCCAAATATCTCCTGCCTCTGTCCTGCTTTCCTGATAATGGCAAACCAGTAACTGCCAAACCATCGGCTTATATTTTTAATGTAAAGCTGAAAATGGGGGTTCTGTCACCTGCCTTTAAACATGCAACAATTATTGTCTTCCCAAGGAAGCTAACTGATTACTCAACATGGTTTATACTTATTTCTAGCCCTTGTCCTTTAGGGCAGTTACTTGAAAAAGATCACTTACATCCAAATCCTTAAATACATTATGTGATATGAACTGCTCTCACAATTTCAGCAATTGGGGAAATAAGGTAGATTATCAATAATAAACATGCATGAAAGGGTTTAGCTTATCACATCTGAGTGATGCCACCTGGTGCATCTGCAGTTAACTCCTACTGATGCCTCCAGGCATCAAATATTGCTTGTTCATATTTGCATCAATAATTCCAAAATGATCGTATGTACAAGCTTTTAAAAGATTTTATCTTAAAGCTTACACAATGTTAAACTCAACTGCATTAATATTTGGGCTCTGTCTACTGCAGGTAAAGAGATATTAAATGTTTTTATGATATTAATTTATATAGATATAATTTTCACATTTTTCTAAATATTTCAACAACGAAGTAACACAGACAGAACTCCTTAGCCTCATATGAAATCTCTCAGCTAGATGAACAAAATGCTGCTGACCGTACATGTGTAACTGGAGTGGTTGCTGAGATATTGTTAGATGTTTACAAAATATTAGAAACATAAGAGTTACTGTATTTACTGTGACTTATAAAATTCAGTTTAAAACCTAGAACCTAAAGAATACTGCCACTATAAAAATAGTGTGTGCTGAAGGGTTTGTCATTTATACTTCTTTCATAACCCCTATGGTCCCAGAGGTATGAACATTTGTTTGAAATGTGAGGACATAATTTGATTTTGTCAAAGGCTTAGCCTCCACCCATTGGAAGTTGCAGTGCAGACTTCCTGAGCTGTACCAGGATGAATGAGTTAATACATTTCCACTCTCTGTAGAGCTACTGATATGATTCTAAGGTGGAGAAAGGCTCTCCCTTGAGCCATTTTTGTGGCCATGAGTTGAGTACGTGAGTGGGTGTGGAATTCCATCCTGTAGGACAAAGTTAATAATACTGATGAGAAGGTCTTCTCAAGTGGGTACAAACTATGCTTGTAGCTTCCAGTTTGCATCTGACTGTGAAGCCTCAGTACCAGACATTAGCAATGTGGTGTACCCATAGACTTGGTCCCAGACTCAGTTCAGTTTTGTATTTCCTAGTTTTTAATTAGATACACTACATCTTCCTGGATTAGAGGTAAGGTTGAATAAGGCCCATTAGGATTTTTGTTTAACCACAGCCTCCGGACTGGCTTTTTCCCTATAGAGTGGGGGAAAGCAACAGTTATCCTTCTTCATAAAGGGGGACCATCTTCTGATCGGAGAAATTGCAGTCCCATAAGTTTGACTAGTCTTACGCGTAAGGCCATAGAAAGAATAATCATGGACCTGATAAATAATGATATAGGAAACCTTCAAACACTGGACCCAACCCAATTTGTCTTTCTCAAGAGCAGGTCATGCCTACTGAATCTGGTGTATTTCTTTGAGAAAGCCACTAGGGCCATGAATGAGAGTAAAACAGTAGATACCACCTACCATGACCTGGCCAAAGCATTTGACACAGCTCCCCTGTCAGGTATTCTGAATATCACAAAAACAAAAAAGTATCCAGAACCATTAACAAATAAAACTCAGTATAATAAAAATTCAGTCTAAAATTCACAAAGCATATCACTCTTGACATCCACATCCTACCCCCACCCCCCCCCTTTAAGGATACCTCCATAAAAAAACTTCTCCTAAGCCAACTTTATGCTTCCCAAGTCAGAAGTAAGAAACTTCATGACACCCATGCAGATGGGAGCTGGAAGCTCAACTGCTGAATCCTACACTAAAGCACTGTGCAAGCACAACCACTCGTACAACGACCAAGCCATCCCAAATAGAACCAAGACGCTGTCCACTAAAAACAGGAAGCTAATCTGGTGGTCCTCTGCCATAAACAAGCTGTACAACAGAAGGAAGAAACTGTTGCAGAAAAGAGGAAGAACCCAGGATTCAAAACACTCCCTTACCAGCCTCAGTAAGAAGCTGAGTTCCCTTATAAAATCTTCCAAAGCTAGTTACAAAAACAAAATTGCCAAAGATTCCAAAGACAACCACAAGGCATTCTATAGCTATGTCAAGAACCTAAATGGCACAGCTTCAGCAGAATGGCACTAGATATACTGATCCCATGGATATTGCCACTATCCTGGCAGATATATTCAGTGCCAACTTCACCTCCCTCTCACCCCCTAAAGGGCCCCTCTCAATACCAAAAGAATGCCAAATTCCAGTAATTACTGCCACTCAGGTAAAAAACACACTCTCCAAAGCCAAGAATACAGCATCCATGGGACCAGATAACATCCCAGGCTATGTACTGCATGAACTACAAAATGAACTGGCACCTCACCTATGTGTCATGTTTAATCATAGCCTCACCTCAGGCTTTATGCCCACAGAGTGGCGCACAGCTACAGTCATCCCACTCCACAAGGGGGGATCCACTTTGGATCCTGGGAACTACTGTCCTATCAGTCTGATGAGCCTGATCTGCAAGGCCATGGAATGTATTATCATGGAACTTATAAACAAAGACATTGGCAACCTTCAAACACTGGACCCCACCCAGTCTGGGTTCTTGAAGGGCCAATCTTGCCTCCTGAACCTGATCGACTTCTTCGAATCAGTCTCCAGAGCCATGGACGAGGGTAAGGTGGTTCACACAGCCTACTTGGACCTCACCAAAGCTTTCAACACTATCCCCCACTCTGGCATCATAGATAAACTTATAGAGCTGGGCATTAATCCCTATGTCACTTGATGGGTTGCAAACTAGCTTACTGACAGAACACACACACTGTAAATTTAGCCGACTCCAAATTCAACTCCAGACAAGTAACAAGTGGCATACCATATGGTTCTGTCCTGGGACCCCTCTTGTTTGGCATCTACTTCTCTGAAGTACAGGCCAACACTAAGGAACTCTGGCTTACAAAGTTCGCAGAAGACTGTAAGCTGGGAGCCATTATTTCATCCCCAAATTATGTAGATATACTACAAAAGGGCCTTACCAAGGCAGATGTCTGGTGCTAGAGCCATGAGCTCATGGTAAATACCAAAAAATGTATAGTTGTCCGCTTTGGGAAAAAACACATACCTGTGAACTACCACACAGGTGGCAGTAAACTAAACACTGAAAGTGTGCTAAGAGACCTAGGGACACAGGTGGACAGGGGTCTCGCCTTTGATAACCACATAGCCACAACAGTTAGAAAATCCTTCTACGTGGCACACCTCATCACTAAGGCTATTCATGCAGAAAAAAAGAGGTCATTGTCCCTCTGTACTCATCCCTCATTAGACCCATTATAGAATAGAATGCCCCGTTCGGTATGTACCACACAAGACATTTGCAACAACTAGAAAGACCACAGAAATACCTCACTAAAAGAATGACAGGCCTAAAGCAGATGCCTTATGCTGGCTGTCTAAAGAAACTGCAGCTATACTCGGTCGCATATCACCTACTCAGAGGCGATCTCTGCGTAACATACAAGGCCATGTCAAACCCAGAGTTGTTGGACATGCTACACTTAAGGAAATCCCAATCTCTCTGAGCCACACACTCCAGGGATCTTAACCTTGTCATCATGATGAATAGAACATGCTGGAGGGATAGGTTCCTGAACCAGAGACTCCCCATACTCTGGAATAGGCTGCCCATACATGTCAGGCAGAGCACCTCAATGGCCCTCTTCAAGAGGAACCTTGACGATTGGATGGGAGATAGGAAATTCACCCCGGGGAATCACATCAGTAGCCCTGCTAGACAGGGGTCCAGCAAAGTAAATATTTGTGGGAAGCAATAGCCAGGGAATCGTTATAGCTAGGCTTGTATAGGGCCTAGGGCCGATAGCCTAGTACTTACCTATGAACCTATGAACCTATGAAAATAATAAAACACAACTGTGGAAACACTTTCATCATAATGCTTCATGAGGCAGATAACATAAGCAGTTCTTACAACAGAATTTATATTAATGTTAAACCAATCACATGACAAGAAACAATTAATGAACTTGATCATGCAATTGTCTTAGATACGATTTTAAAGTAACAATTTCATTGAGACCTGGAGGTACATGAGCTTTAAACCTTGAAATCCATTTTAACTCTTCTTGTCCAATTAAAAGTCTAATGTCACCTCCCCTCGGTGTTTATGACAAAGTTTTTAATATTAAAAATTTTAAAGTGTGCATTGAGTCAGTTTCATTAATGTGCTTATATAATGTCTCGGTTATAACTTGCCTATTAATATCTGAGCCGTGTTGGCTAATTCTTTAATTCTTTCTTCCCTATATAATATGATCTACATTGCTAAATAAATGAGATTATTCGAATTACAGTTACTATAGGTTTGCAAAATAAAAGGTTTACCACTTACAGGATGTTCAATATATTTTTTGGTATAGATGGAGTTACAGTAAACACAATTGTTACAGCTAAAGGTACCCTGTTTATTACTAGTGAAATAAGATAAGCTGGTCGATTATCCTCTATAGCACAATATATTTTTTAAGTTAGCAGTTCTTCGGTGACTATATCTAGGCAATTCACTTAAAACATTTTGAAGTTCTGGAATGTCGGTAAGTCTAGGTGGGTATTTACTAATAATATTTTTATACAGGATCTTCTTCTTCTTCCAGCTGCTCCCATTAGGGGTCGCCACAGCAGATCAACTGTTTCCATTTCTTCCTGTCCTCTGCATCTTGCTCTGTCACACCAACCACCTGCATGTCCTCTCTCACCACATCCATAAACCTTATTTTAGGCCTTCCTCTTTTCCTGTTACCTGGTAGCTTCATCCTTAGCATCTTTTTCCCAATATACTCTGCATCCCTCCTCAGCACATGTCCAAACCAATGTAATCTTGCCTCTCTGGCTTTGTCTCCAAACCTTCCAACCTGGGCTGACCCTCTAATATACTTATTCCTAATCCTGTCCATCCTCGTCACACCCAGAGCAAATCTTAACATCTTCAGCTCTGCCACGTCAAGCTCTGTCTCCTGCCTTTTTGTCAATGTCACTGTCTCCAACCCATATAACATAGCTGGTCTCACTACCCTCTTGTAGACCTTCCCTTTAGCTCTTACTGGTACTCGTCTGTCACAAATCACTCCTGACACTCTTCTCCACCCACTCCATCCTGCCTGTACTCTCTTCTTCACCTCTCTTCCACACACACCATTACTCTGAACTGTTGATCCCAAGTACTTAAACTCATCCACCTTTGCCACCTCTACTCCCTGCATCCTCACAATTCCTCTATCCTCCCTCTCATTCACACACATATATTCTGTCTTAGTCCTGCTGACCTTCATTCCTCTTCTCTCTAGAGCATATCTCCACCTCTCCAGGGTCTCCTCCACCTGTTCCCTACTCTCAGTACAGATCATAATGTCATCTGCAAACATCATAGTCCACGGGGACTCCTGTCTGATCTCATCTGTCAACCTGTCCATCACCATTGCAAATAAGAAAGGGCTCAGAGCTGATCCTTGATGTAATCCCACCTCCACCTTAAATGCATCCATCACTCCCACTGCAGACCTCACCGCTGTCACACTACCCTCGTACATATCCGTACCACTCTTACATACTTCTCTGACACTCCTGACCTCCTCATACAATACAAAAACTCCTCTCTAGGCACCCTGTCATATGCTTTCTCTAAATCCACAAAGACACAATGCAACTCCTTCTGACCTTCTCTATACTGCTCCATCAACACTGTCAAAGCAAACATCACATCTGTAATGCTTTTTCCTGTCATGAAACCATACTGCTGATCACTAATCATCACCTTCCTTCTTAACCTAGCTTCCACTACTCTTTCCCATAACTTTATGCTGTGACTGATCAGTTTAATCCCTCTGTAAAACCAAAAAAAGTCTAAACTTTGACTCGAAAATATAAAGAAGTCAGGAGGAAGGAGAGAAGATAACTTATTTATTTTTTGTTTTATTTGTTTTATTGAAATAGAATAGACAACGCCTTTGCAAAGAGCTATTAATGTTTTGTCTATCTGCTTGTGTGTTTGTTGTCGTGTGTTTTCTGTTGTGTAATAAATAGACCTCTGTAGTTACTACAGCTCTGCACATCACCCTTATTCTTAAAAATCGGTACCAAAACACTTTTTCTCCATTCCTCAGGCATCCTCTCACTTTCCAAGATTTCATTAAACAATCTAGTTAAAAACTCCACTGACATTTCACCTAAACACCTCCATGCTTCCACAGGTATGTCATCTGGACAACAGCCTTTCTGTTCTTCATCCTCTTCATAGCTATCCTTACTTCCTCCTTGCTAAGCCACTGCACTTCATGATTCACTATCTGCACATCATCCAACTTTCTCTCTCTTTCATTCTCTTCATTCATCAACCCCTCAAAGTACTCTTTCTATCTGCTCAACACACTCTCCTCACTTGGGAGGACATTTCCCTCATTATCCTTTATCACCCTTACCTGCTGCACATCTTTACTAGCTCGGTCCGTCTGTCTAGCCAATCGGTACAGGTCCTTTTCTCTCTCCTTAGTGTCCGACCTTTTATACAACTCTTCATACGTCTTATCCTTAGCCTTCGCCACCTCCCTCTTTGCCATGCACCTCATCTCTTTATACTCTTGTCTACTTTCTTCATCTCTCTGACAATCCCACTTCTTCTTCACCAACCTCTTTCTCTGTATACTCTCCTGTACTTCTTCATTCCATCACCAGGTCTCCTTGTCCTCCTTCCTCTTTCCAGATGTCACACCAAGCACCCTTCTAGCCATCTCTCTTACAAACTCTGCTGTAGTTACCCAGCTATTCGGTAACTCTTCACTGCCACCCAGTGCCTGTCTTAACTCTTCCCTGAACATCACCTCACAATTACCCTTTTTCAGTTTCCACCATTTGATCCTTGGTGCTGCCCTCACACTCATCCTCCTCTTCTTGATCACCAATGTCATCTTACAAACCACCATCTTATGCTGCCTAACTACACTTTCCCCAGCAACCACTTTACAGTCTCCAATCTCCTTCAGACTGGCCCTTCTACACAAGATATAATCCACCTGTGTGCATCTTCCTCCACTCTTGTATGTCACCCTATGATCCTACCTCTTGTTAAAATACGTATTCATCACAGCCATGTCCATCCTTTTCGCAAAATCCACTGCCATTTGACCTTCTGCATTTGTTTGCTTAACACCATACCTACCCATCACTTCCTCATCCCCTCAGTTCCCTTCACCAACATGCCCATTGAAATCTGCTCCAATCACCACTCTCTCACCCTTGGGTACAGTCATCACCACTTCATCCAACTCACTGCAAAATTTTTCTTTCTCATCCATCATACACCCAACTTGCGGAGCATATGCACTAACAACATTCATCATTACACCATCAATTTCCAGCTTCATAAACATCACTCTATCCGACACTCTTTTCACCTCCAAAACACTCTTAGCATACTGTTCCTTCAGGATAATGCCTATGCCATTTCTCCTCCCATCCACACCATGATAAAACAATTTGAAACCACCTCCGATACACCTAGCCTTGCTCCCCTTCCATCAGGTCTCTTGCACACACAATATACCAACCTTCCTTCGGTCCATCATATCAGCTAGCTCTCTCCCTATACCAGTCGTATTTCAACATTCAAAGTTCTGACTCTCACTATCACAGTCCTAGCCTTTACCTGCCTTTGGGTATGCCTTCCCCCTCTTCTCCTCCTTCAGCCAACAGTAGCCCAATTTCTGCCAGCACCCTGTTGGCCAACAGTACTGGTGGCGGTCGTTGTTAACCCAGGCCTCGACCGATCCGGTATATATTTCTGTACTGTTGTCTGCATGTATGATTTGGCAAAATTTTACACTGGATGCCCTTCCTGAAGCAACCCTCCCCATTTATCCGGGCTTGGGACCAGCACAAAGAAATGCACTGGCTTGTGCATCCCCAGTGGCTCGGTTATTTTTTATACAGGATATATTCCTATTATATGTGAGTGTGCATCTATAAGTCTTCACGCGTTCTCTACTAAATGTGTTATTCTGTTTACAAACATGGAATATGGGTTTGGAATCAGTATCACGCTTACTAATGACGTCTAATTTGATATTATTTACATCATTAGTTTTCTAGCCTCGATGTACAAATTCCTGTATCGTAATTTGTAACTGTGATTCCTGGTTCAAATCATTTGTGTTTAACCTTGCAATCCTCATCAACTGATTTTTAACTATGTTAGTACACACACACACACACACACACACACACACACACACACACACACACACACAGACATATATATATATATATATATATATATATATATATATATATATATATATATATATATCTGGGGGGGTTCATACTTGTTCTCTTTACGTAGTTATTCATCCTAACAGGTTTTCTGTAAATGGTAGTTTCTGTTTGTCCTGTGGTCAACCTATTGAGAGAAATATCTAAGAAGTTGATGCCTAGATCAGATATTTCAACTACTAAACCGTAAAAAGTCTGTAGTGCTAGAGATATACATTTTAAATTTTAAATTAGGAAAAGATAATCAACAAAGCATTTATATCACTGGATTTTATTTCTGTAAGGATTAGCATCATTCAATATGTTACTTCTCTCCCATTGAAATATATAATATAATTAGCATATGTATTAATTAGGCAGGAGTGCTCATCGCCTGCTGCCTCTAAAAAAAAGTTACCAATAAGAAAAAAAAAAAGTCAAAAAAAAGCTTAAGCTAAATGACATAGATAATTTGGTTTGTTTGACTTCAGAGAAATCAGAGAAAAGACATCCACAGTCACAAAGTAGAAGTCAATTATCGTGTTCTTAGCTGATCAGTCTGATAACTGATAAATGAAATCAATTCTGTCCTTAATAATTTTAGTAGCTGTCAGAAACCTTTTCAGTTGGATGTCTATATACTTAGATATTGGCACTGTAGCCCATCCCTAGGTTGATACAATAGGTCTCATTGGTGCAGAAGTGGTTGATTTTTGCATTTTCAGAATACCATAAATATTTTTTTTTTTTATGATTATCTTTTTCAGATATTGTAAAAGATCACTCTCTATATGCGAATCGGTATGCATTCAAAGTAAAATTGCAGATATGTGCATAGTGATATCCTTGACTTGTTGCCCATTAATTAAAATATAATTATTCAAACTGAGCACTTTCAGCATTGTTTCAATATAATGTGTAGTATCCATAACAACCATTCCACCTCCTTTATCAGGATTCTTGATGACAATGTTTGTTTCCACAAAGTGACAAGTGCTTGCTTTTCTTTAAGAGTTAAGTTATAATATTTACTTTCATGAATGTGTTGGCTTATCTTATAAATGTCACATTCCACTGCTCTTTCAAATGCTAACATAGTAGAATTGCTAGTAGCCTATGACTGACCTATAAGGCAGTCACAAATCCAGCCTTGGTAGAGTTGTTACATTTTCGCAAGTCAAACAGCACAAGGGTCACCCAATCTAGGGATCTAAACTTAGTTAGAGACTCAAAACATGCTGGAGAGACAGATAGGTGCCTCAGAGATTGCATGTTAAGCAGAACCCTTCCCTGGCCTCTTCAAATGAAATTTGGATCAATGGATGTGGAATTGGAAATTCACATGTGGGATAGTGCCTATGCCCCTTATGGACAGGTGGAATTTGTAAGATACTTAATGTGCAGGCATAAATCCATGCCATCCTCTTGCTTTTCAGGGCCATAATATTGACAAAAAATTAGGTTACACTGGCTAGGATTTTAAGGGCTGTTAAGCCATTAGCCTAGTAATTGCCTATGAACCTATGAACCAATGCACCTATGAACCAATGAACCTATGAAACTATGAACCAATGCACCTATGAACCAATGAACCTATGAAACTATGAACCAATGAACCTATGAACCAATGAACCAATGAACCAATGAACCTATGAACCAATGAATCTATGAACCAATGAACCTATGAACCTATGAACCAATGAACCAATGAACCTATGAAACTATGAACCTAAGAACCTATGAACCAATGAACCAATCAACCTATGAACCAATGAACCTATGAAACTATGAACCAATGAACCTATGAACATATGAACCAATGAACCAATGAACCAATGAACCAATGAACCTATGAACCTATGAACCAATGAACCTATGAACCTATGAACCAATGAACCTATGAACCTATGAACCTATGAATGATGATGATCTTTTGCTACTCAAATATGACAGAATGGTATACAGAGACATTCAACAATACTTCTGATGACCCTGCAACCCTGATGCTTGAACTTCTCAACTCACCTGTGGTATAAATCTGACATATAAATATCTTGTCAAAATAAGTTCTTACAAAGTTCTTATACAACTCAAACTTGATTACAGGTTATAAAATATTGTCACAGACAAACCTAAGAACGCTACTCTCCAAATGTGCAAACCAGAGGATGCACTCCCTGTTAGTGCCTTTATTCTATTCTTAACGACCATTCCTCAACAACAGGAAGCAAAATTGTTAGTTTATTACCTTGACTAAATACAAAGAGACTCAAAGTTTACCTTTAAAAACAGACAAATAGCTATCTGTCAGAGTTAGGGCAGCATGATTTCCTGCATCATTTATATTTACACTTATCCACCATCAATAACATTTTCCCTTTGTCATGAAAAGTTTAAGTGGAGTCATTCTACTGCTCACTAAAGTCAATTAAGATTTACAACAGTTAATTGGCCTCATTTAAGATCAGCTCATTCCTCTCAACTTATTTGTTTAAGAATCCTGGACAAGGCCAAGAATAATCATCAAAGGATCAAAATGCACAAAATCAAGGACAATTTTTAAATATTACGCTAATTCACTGTAAAGTTAATAGAACAACAAGTTGCTGCATTACTGTGCATTTTCTAAAGAATACGATGCATGAAACTGTAATGTCTGCCATTAGTGACTGAATTTTATGCTCAATAATTTACTACAAAATCATAAATTTTATGAAGGACAAAACAAAAATATGAAGCAAAATCAGTGACGTTTTGGAAAATTAGGGACAGAGAGTTATGGGTTAATTGCAGAGGGAAAAGATTTTCAGAAATTACTTCTTCCGCATGGAGCCAATTCTCAGCAGTTATTAGGATATCAAAATCTCCAGCCCAAGTGTTCCTGTGAAAGAATGCCAAAAGAATAACACCTGCAAAGGTGTCACCTCAAGAAAATGCGAGATTAAATCACATGCACTGCTCACATTAAAAAGTGAGGAGCTAAGCTATACACCTCTCACTTTCAAAAGGGGGAGCTAAGCAGTTATATGAGAACTGCTGGAAAAAAATGCTGTATCTGTGGTGCTACAGTTAATGTACTTGCCTTTGATGCAAAAGTCACTTGGTTCTATTCCCACACCAGGTAAATGATATGCTGATACTTCAGTGCTACAATCCTAAGTATGTCATCTTTCAGATGAGCTGCTAAACTGAGGTTCCACCTCTTTCAGTTTTTGGCAGCTCTGGTGGATGTAAAAGATCTCCTGGTACCTATTGAAATGATTAGGGTAAGTTCCCTGATGCCCTGGACAAATTCCCCCACAGGCATAAATGCCACCTTGTGTCTCCCCTGAAAAGAACCCACTAGCTTAGTAAGACTCACCTGGTCAACAAAGGATAACTAAATAATTGACTGTAGCTGTTTGGAGTATATATTTGATCCACTAACTAGACCAGGTTGATCACCCTTGTAGAACTGAGAGCCCCATCTCTGCTAACACCAACATCATAACAACTATGTGAGAAGAGCTGCCTGGCTGCCTGTGTTTGGCATTTACATAGAACATAAACCTTCCCCCACACTTTGGCCTTCCATAATATATGGATCTCCAATATAAGTAGTCATGTCTCATTTAATTGATGCATGATTATTCATATCCAAATCATATAAAACTTTTGAGATGTCACTTTTGAAAAGAGTGACAATCACATGATCACAAAACATAAAAATGCTCTTTTTATAGGGGGCAAAATCCCTTCTATTCTGACAGTGGAGAAAACCCCCAAACCACCCAAACTATATCTGCAGTAACCATCGTTTCACACTTCCCTGAGTGTAACTTCAAGGCTCCGATGATCTTCCAGTGATGACATTTCACGTGTCAATCAGCTGACCGGTGACAAACATTTTGATTCCCCATACAAAACTGTACACCTGTATGCATTCATCTTATAGGTTTATAGCTGATTACAAAGCTAGCAACTCCAGAGACTTTTTTAAGTCTAGCCATGCTCCCCAAGGTGAGAATCCAACTTTGTGCCTGTGAAGTAAACACCTTAGCCATTATGCCAATCCCCAAAATTTCCTGTTATAGTAATATCAGTCATGCAATAATTATAGCATTTTTTCATGTTCAAAAATATAGCTACAGGTATTGAGAAATTTGTTGCAATATAACAGACCGTAATAATGTTCAGCTTTTTACAGCATTAGATTGTTAATACAAAGGGAGTCATTATGTGCCCTCATAATAAACTATTAAGAAAAATACTGGATTCTCTCCTATTGGCAGTGATTCATCACAGGTCAATGGTTCCCTAGTACTGGCAGTAGCTGTACCCCAACATCATGGTTCCCAAAAACAGATAATGGTTTTATCCCATCATCATAGTTCCCCAGTATAGGCATTGGGTGTATCCCAGTATCATGTAATGGGACAAAGGCTGCCAGTAAATGTTTCATAGGTTCATAGGTGTTTACTAGGCTAATGACCACAAGGGCCTTTTTAAGCCTAACCATGCATCCAAATCTGTAACAAGTTCTGACACCCTTGATAATAAGCATGGGCCTGGCAGAGGAACCATTTACAGGTTACCTATGTCCATTAGGGACATAGGTGCCAAACCAGGGATGAATTTCTGGTTTCCCATCCAATTGTCCAAGTTGCACTTGAATTGGATTAGGGAGCAACTCTTCATCTCCCAATCCTCTGCTTAAAAGGTACCAGAACTTGTCAGAGATTTGGGATGCGTGGCTAGTCTTAAAAAGGTCCCAGTGGTCTTTAGCCTAGTAAACATATTTGAACCTATGAACTTACAGGTTCATAGTTTCGTAAGTAAATACTAAGCTAGCTGCCCTTGTTGGCCATTTTCAGCCTAGCCAATTTCCCTTTTTGCAGTCTATTTAACCTATCTTATTTGGTTAGAGATTGGCCTTACTCATCCCATCGTCAATAATTATATTCTATGGATGCTTCCGCAGCACTGATATTCCATTCAGCCATCTATCCTCTACCATTCTTCTCTGTTTTATGTAACATACCATTGTATGATATGTCCGCTGTCACTTATAAAAATTTGGGGATTGATGCACATGAGATGTTTCAGCTCATGTAGCTGTGCAGTATTTCCTAATGCACAGAGTGAACAGATAATGCACTCCGCTATATGGTCTGCAATTAGTTTAGCTTACAGTAGGCACCATATTGTTCTCTTTTCCTCTGTTACTTATGTTTCTTCATGAATGATATCTTTGTATATTTTACATGGCACACATGGTCCACTGTAACTGAGTGGCCAGTCCATAGTGCAAAATTACTTTCTCCTCCTGTAGCCCAGATTCGTAAGATGTCCCAGGGTTCACACTCATATCCGTGGATGACCACTTACTGGTGTAGGCCTGTGTACTGTCTGCATTATATAATTTTGTTTCAGCATTCCCAACATTGGTGTGATCCTTTCCATGTATTCACTGAATGCAGATAACGCATGTGAACGTGTTTCAGATTTAATGCTTCTAAATTGCAAAACTCCTTTTTAGTCAGTCTTTTGCAGATATTATAATCCTATTTAATAGTACTGCATACAATGCAAATCTCACCTGTGCAAGGTATGTCGTTGATTCTTTCCTTGGGCGTATCAGCGAGAGATATAATACGCCTTGTATACTGCTCAATTGCTTCTAAATTCTACCCTTTGCCTTAACAGAGCTCTATACCTTTCCAATAGAGGACTCATTTATCTATTAATTCAACTGTGTTCCAAATTATATGAGCTGAAGAAATGACAAAAAAAAGATGCTTTCTCTATTGCATTTTGTTTACCCAAAAACCTGTAATACATATTGTGTTTAAAGAAAACAAGTATGCTGTTCACAATAGTTAATTCATTAGTTATGGTGATGTCTGATGAAAATACATTGTTACAGTATATCCCCTATTTTTTAATAACTTTAAATCATTTAAGACAATAATTATAATTGACAGTCACTGATAAGATACTTCATGACCTAGATTATGTCTTTAAGATGTCCATTTTGGATCAGTATTCTGGGAATTGGCACAACTTCAGATATGGCCCAAGATGAAAACAAAACAGTTAGCCCACAGCTGATAGTATGTATTGAGATTCCCTTAAACAGCGGCATCCCAACACAGCTGTGTTACTTTTATGTTTCCAAAGAAAAGTAACAAACTTCTTTAATGGACTGTGAAATGATGAGTATAAAAATCACATTAAGCAATTTCATCCACTGATGTGGACTTCATCAGAATGCCGTTTAAACTAGCTTAACAGTACATTTAAAAACTTTTTGGCGCCAAACTCCGCCTTCTTAATCTTAGTGTTAAAGCAACATCTCTCTTAACTAATGTTAAAATAATCGCTAGTTTACAGCACAAATTCTGTCAACTAATACAATCTGTAGATCATAAATGTCAACAACTCATACAAAAAATAATAATAATAATGAATCTGTGCTAAATAGTTTAAAATAAATACTATATATTACAACACCCATTTGCTTAACATCACTATAATTTAAATGTCCATATTGTTAAAAGATGTAAGTACATAAGAATATAAAAATGTGCAATTTGATAAATAATATTTAGCTAGTTTAAACGGCATTCTGATGAAGTCCACATCAGTGGATGAAAGCGCTTAATGTAATTTTTTTACTCATCATTTCACGGTCCATTAAATAAGTTTGTTACTTTTTCTTTGGTTTTCTTTTATTGTGCATCCGTTTGGTGATTCCAGCTCACTGGTGTTTTTGTTCAGTTGTCATTTTGCTAGTGTGGTGAACTTTATTACTTTTATGTTTGTCAGCATAAATGTATTTCATGTACCTGCTTCAGAAACGTACTTTGTTTAATTTATCTGACATTTTTGCTAGACTACAAATTGCTTGTCGTCCTGAATTTCTAGTTCTTGAAATCTCACTGAGTGAGTGTCTTAGATTCCTTCCTTATAATTTGCCAATTCATTTGGAAACATTTAATACAATACAAATCTTAATAAAATCTACATTAATATGTCATAAAAAAATCATCACTGCACCTATTTGAATACTGTATATTCATGCTGAATTATACATAGAATAAGACATCCTTAAAATTAAAACAGAGTCAACTTGCTATTCATTCACTTACAACTTGATTTGATGAGGACGACCTGTTTTTTTTTCACTCACAACTGAATCTGAGAAAATGCATTTAACATGGAAATGTATTAATATGAGGAATAGCTGGAGAGACAAAATAGTACAGAAATGTAATATTTGCATGATTTACAAACAACTTTTGTTTTATTCCTAAAGTATGTCATGCTATTATTTTTGCATGACCTGCCTTTTTTTCAATCCTGTTTGTAATTACAGGTTTATAAATGTCTCTTTGCCAATAAAAAATTCCTGGTATTTAGCAGAGAGACCTGATGACCGTAATTTTGAACAGAAAAGCATCGTGGAACACACTTAGTCTGGTGGGTTGGAGGTTATTACATGTGCTAGTCAGGCCCAGTCAGTGTCTGAGAACTGAGAAATCCTTCTGTTTTATTGCCGCCATCAGAAAAAAAAAAATTGCTGGATGCTCCAGTGACTGTTTCCGGAATGTTTGACTTTGATGTGTACGGGGATGGGGTTAAAAAAACCCTCAATGTCTTAATGCATTACATTTAATGAGTCATTGAACAACTTCTTATTTATTTTCATTTTGTGAAGAAAATGTAATCCATGTGGCCTCATTCCACTTGAATAACTACAGTACTGCTTCCATAATTAATTTGTTTTTTTACAAAACAATAAATAATTTGAAAAAATGCCTCATTAAACTTAATAGAACTGTCAGTTCCCAGCCAAGAGACATCCTTTTCCCTACTGGTATTAATTTTAGATAACATCATTAATATTCCTCTTGACATTTTAATTATTCAAAAACAAAATCCCCCAGTTGGCTAAAGGAAGCTGCAGTCTTAGAAACATCTGTTGACCTTACAGATGTGTTTTCCTCAAAAGGTTATACATTATAACAGTCATTTGCAATACAAGGGGCTTTTCTAAGGCAAGACACATAATTAGTAACACACATTTCACAATCATAAGTATGCTAATTACAGTTGACTGTTTGCATGCACTGGTCATGGAATGATTTTAGAGCACAGACCTGACCATGCGTACTTTATAATTATTGATGGAAAATGATGGTGATATTATAACTAGTCCTAACAGCTCTATGCACAAGTAATTAAAAGATATAGGCTACATTAAAAAGAATGCACAGATGTCAGGAAATATAAAGTCTTTGTAAGATATTTATTTACCCAGAATCCTACTCTTCCTTCTTGTCCTTATTTTCTCAAAATAACTGAATATGGACAGAATGATTAACCACTTGTCATTTTCGCAGATGATTGTTTGAAGGTTTTACGCATCTACTTCCCAGTAGCCCATCTAGTGTCCAATTCTTTCTTACTCTGCTCTCTGTAAGCCATCAGTATTTTGACAAAGGTTATCCCCTTTGCTGGCTGGTAGGCACAGTGTTTTTCCTGTAATATCTATGCCACAGCATGGATGTGCACTTCCACATATCCACACTCTGGATACAGTGATGGACCAATCACAGACAGATGTAGCACATCCCTGAGTCCCTGTTCTCGGAGGTATGGAATCCCACTGCCCTCAGTGTGGTGTTCCAGTAGTGGAACTCTGATTACTCCCCCCACCAATGACATCTTGGCTGGGACTGACCATTCACTCCTATTTATCACAAACTGTCTGTGCAACACCTTGTCCTAATAGCAGATCTATGTTCTTCCTTGCCACAGAGCAGAGTGCCTCCCACTGGTGTTATCATTTCTTGGTGTAGCTCAGTTATGATATTCTGAGGAGATAAGGACAAGGAGAGCAAAGTAAAATGGAGCTAGATGAAGGTAGAGGTGATGGCTAGGCTTACTGAGGCCCTTAAGCCGATAGCCTAGTACCCACCTATAAACCTAACTGTGCTTAACAGGGGCACAAGAAATTAACTTTCTTGGGATTGGCGTAAGCCAGGGAACTTTGTTGGTTAGGCTTACTTGGGCCCTTGGGCTGATAGCCTAGTACCTACCTATGAACCTACGTATGAACCTATGGAGATGAAGTGCCTGAGATGGGATGGTAGGGTGAACACTGTGGGACAGATGAAGAAATAAGAAAATCAGTGCAGAAGCCAAAGTAGCTGCAATTGCAGAGAAGGTCAAACAGAACAGATTACAGTTGATCAGGCACATGTGCAGAAAAGCAGAAAACAATCTGGAAAAGAATTGGAACAGACAGAAAGACAGCAGGAGGAAAGTAGGATGATCAGCGAAGACATGGTTGGCTTGTCCAACAGATGGTCAGCGAAGACATGGTTGGCTTGTCCAACAGATGGTCAGCGAAGACATGGTTGGCTTGTCCAACAGATGGTCAGCGAAGACATGGTTGGCTTGTCCAACAGATGGTCAGCGAAGACATGGTTGGCTTGTCCAACAGATGGTCAGCGAAGACATGGTTGGCTTGTCCAATGGATGGTCAGCGAAGACATGGTTGGCTTGTCCAACAGATGGTCAACGAAGACATGGTTGGCTTGTCCAACAGATGGTCAGAGAAGACATGGTTGGCCTGTCCAACAGACAGTCTGTAACAGTCAGGCATGAGTTTCAAAGGAGGTAGGAGAGTGGCATTGAACTGAGAGAGAGAGAGAGAGAGATTGTGACTGCTGACACAAAACCCCAATCCCATGTCGAAAATGCGAAAAAGCGCATTGATGATGAAGATGATAAAAATGATAAAGGACAAGGGGAGATGAAGTCACTGGTATATAGAGGTTTTATTGCCATGGTTGTCTGCCAAATGTAAATACCTGATAAGATTTAATTGGCCCTGATTACACTAAAGAGCAGCCAGAAGTAACAGAGAGAAAGAGCGATAAAAAGAGATCATACTGCTGTGAAGATGAAGTTTCCTCTTGTATGAAACATTTCATGATTTTGGAGTTAGCATATAAAGATATGAGGAGTGGAAATGCAGGTGGGCTTGTGTCCCTACAAATATTTATTTTTGTTAATGAATAGTGAAGCCAGCATTGTGGGTTACTGATTTTTTTTATTCTTAATTTTGCACTTCACATAGCTATTATGAATATTGTATGTTTCAAAAAGGCAGTGGAGCCAGGATGCAGGTAAAAATGGGTCTGTTTAATAATTCCACAAATTACAAGTAGCACACTCACCTTGGTGTAGGATGTGGGTTCTATTCCTACACCAGGAAGATAGATTGCTGACAAGGCAGTGCAGCATTGGGGGCATAGCTCTCAATTGTCCAGATTTTTGCAGAATGTCCCGATTTTTGCCTCATATTTATGGTCTGTTCCTCATACTATGCAGATATTTCTGGCAAATTAGTGAGGATTGAAATTATTAAGTAATGGCATGCATTTGAGTTTTGAACATTGATTCCTTCATAAAATGTATGCTAACACAAATTCTGTCATTTTAGCAACTTTCTAAGTTTGAAAGAGCAACCTTTGAAATCTGTCCCTATTTTTGGACCCCCCCCCCCCCATTATTTTACGCTTTGTACAGATTTCTTAAACTAAGAGGCTGAGATATATGATTGGGGGATGGGGGGAGGTGCTGCACTCCTTCTGATGAAACTTTAAACCAAGACCCCATTGGCTTGAGTTGGTAGTAACCAGGGTAAAAGATCCCACGGGACCTATCAAAAAGGGTAAAGGAAGTTTCTGATCCTCTGGCCAATTTCCCCCAGAATATAAATACTATTTTGAGTCTCTCCTTAAAGAGGTTACTAGCATAGTTGGACTAACCTGATCAACAAAGGATAAATAAATACATACATACATACATACATACATACATACATAACTAAATGAATAAATAAACAAACAAACTAAATTAAAATAAAGTATCAGCCCAAAAGGCTTTCAAGGTTCAAAATAAAACACACAGTTCTTTCATAACACTGTCTGGTCCGTACAACCCTTCAAGTCCAAGGCTGCAGACATCTACCTGCACTAACTTTTAGCTCCAAAAAGCAAGTTGTCTCACAAGGTATAACCCACAAGTTAGCATCCATTTCCCCCCTTATCACTCTGTGGTCCCATTTTTTTCCCTTCCTTTCAGATCAACGTCTACGTGAATGTAATGTAATCCCCCCCCCCAGGCTACTCTTCTTTAAACCAAAGTAAATAGTAATAATCTTGTAATTTAGCCAATTGTTGTGAGAATGTTGCCAGACTCCATATATTTAGTAAGGGCACATTTAAAGGCATTTTCAATAACCAACAGGTAGCAATCCGAAGATCTCAGCTCCTGTAAAACACTTCTACACACTGTAAGCCCTGAGGAGAACAATTAATCAATAAATTATTGATGATGGAGACAGGGGTGTAGATAACCCTTCTTTTGCCACGGAGATATCCTAGGATGAGACAATTCCAACATGACTGAGTACCACATAAGGGAAGAAGCATATTGTCCAGGAGCACATAAAGGAGACCTTGAGTCTTTGCCCAGTTTGGTCCAACAATCATCATTTAGAACAGCATCTCTACACATTTACAGATTTTTATCTCTACTGTTTATCCTCATTAATGGACTGCAGCACTTAATCTGTGGAAGTCTCTAGAACAGACTGAGACACATTAGCATGTTTCTTATTTTTTTCCAGTCACTGGATGAAATCCGTCAAAAGTAGAATAGCTTTAGCTAGGATTTTTGAAAATTAGCTCTGTTTCTATTTATTATTTATTTGTCTGTGTGTTTATTCATGTTTGCGTGTATTACTGTTTTCATATGCGTAGTAATTGTATCCTTTGTTTCTTGCCATGATTGATAAGAAAATTAAACATTTTACGGTGGAGATACATTTCTGTTCAAAAGTGAGCACACTGACTGGACAAGCCAACCAGTATGCGCACTGTAAATGAAGCAGATACCAATAGAAAAAGACTGCCCGCTGAAGTACCACTGAGCATCAGACTTTCTGTTGCCATATGCTGAGTGACAGACCAAAATATAAGAAGTCAGGTAAGTTCTACAAAACTAAAAAAACAGAAACTGAATGGATTTTCCTTGTATTTTTGTGCTTTTCCCTGATGGAATCTCTATTTTTTTAAATAATAAATATAAATAAATAAATAAAAATAGACAGCCATGGAGATTCTCTATTCTCCATAATTTTTACTGCACAACACGGATGCCCTGTGCAAGTGTGGGAACGTACGTCTCATACACGTGGGCAGTACATAAGTACACAGAAGACAATGAGGAAGAAGACAGATGTTTTATTCTTTAAGAAAGGTTAGCTATTTCTTTCTTAAATAATGTAATTTTATGACAGCCATAATCCAAACGTGTGTAGGTATATCAGGATTTATTCACAATTGCCTTTGCTTAATCTTTTGGGCTTCATCCTCATGATCAAACCACACCAACTCTGGGTAAATCTAGATATACCCCCCACACAGTCATGGATTACTGCTTAAATATACAAGTTACAGAAAATAAAAAATGCTGTCTCCTTTTGTTACTGAGGGATGTGTCTGTGGTATATATAAGAAAGAGATATCCATGCTAAGGGGCAACTCTGTGCTTCTATGTATATAGACGCTATGTTGTTAAATGCTAGTACATAGGTAGGAACCTAAATTCATATTAAAATAATTCTGTCCCACATGCCTGCATATGGGTGACTGTCAGTGAAACAGTGATTTCAGAGAAACACAACCAATTTGGTAGGCTTTCTGTAATGAATAATTGCATGAAAGTGTTTCAAGCGGTGCGTTGTTGGTTCTTAGTGCTGTAGTACTTTCTGTTATTTGTCTCTTCACAGATGTGGCACAGATGTGGCACAGATATGGCATCATTCTTTCTGCTGTAACACGAATGTGTACATTGTACTATGTTAATCACAGTGTTTTTCAAACAATGCTTTCCTCCATATTTGCAGAGGATAAGAGGAGGGTAAATATTAAAAGACGTGAGTGTCTTCCTCATCTTGTTCTCACAAATACTTCCTCTAATTATACTGCCCTACTTTTTGCCCCCTCCCTAGTCTAACCTGACCTTCTTCCTGATAACCTGTTTTATAACCCCTTAATAACTCCTGTCCATTCAGCATTACTCCAAAACTAGTTACTTACTATTTATTCATTTTATGGATAATCACAAATGGCATAACTTCCCAGCAAATATTGTAACTGAGGCTGCTGCTTACAGCTTTGAATTGTACTCCCTTCCGGATGGCTCACTCAGTCACCTGTTCCTGTCTGATGTAAGTGCAATGGAGTGTTTAAAACTAAACCCATATGGTGGAACTACCACATCAATAAACTTCATAGTGCAAACAAAAAAAAGCTTCTGGCCATCATTAAAATATGTCCACTTCATTATTAGAAGACAAATTTCAAACTGGCAAGTACGTCTCTGAAACTTACCATTAGGAAATGCAAGGCCAACATTGAACTTTAGGTTCAGAACCGTAAGACCTTTTTCAGCTGGGTTAGGAAGCTTAGAAGTAACCAATAATAGTGTACTTAGCATACCTCTAATGTTACCTCCTTCGCTGTCTTTGAAGAGATTGTTAATATTCTTTTGGACAAATTATCTTCCAGCTTTACCTTCTCAACCTTCCCTTCTGCTCGTCTCATTTCTGCTTACACCTTCTGTCCTGAAATCATTTTACACTAATCCTTTTTTGTAGTTTCCACAATTCATAGGGTCATAGGTTCATAGGAGGTTATTAGGCTAATGGCCTTAGGGCCTTTACAAGCCTAGCGATGTAGAAAAAGCCCAAATACCCTAGCTGACCTCAGTTAGATGATTGTTTGCACAACAATACTATGATCAGCACTGAGTGCCCCTGTCCACGAGGGCCATATGTGCCATCCCCGGTAAATTTGTAGTTCCCCATCCAGTTGTCAAGGTTGCACTTAAATGGGGTCACTGAGGAACTCTGCTTCACATGAAGTGGGAGCTTATTCCAAAGAAGCGGCATTCTCTGGGAGACATTTCTGTCTCATGCATAAGTTCTATTAATGCCACAGGCTAGGCTGAGATCGCTGGAGTGAGTGACTCTTGTCCCTTTTGATTTGCGGATGTGCAGCATTTCCATCAGGGCAGGGACAGAGACTGCTGTGTAGACCAGGCAACAGCCTGTATGCTAGAGTGCAAAGTGATAGAGCTTTCAGTCTTTCCATGTAGGTCATGTCTTGGAGGCCCTGTATTTTTTTGGTTAGAAATCTCTGCAGTTTTTCCAGCTGCTGCAGGTTCATAGGTTCACAGTAGGTTACTAGGCTAACAGCCTTAGAGCCTTACAAGCCTAGCCATATTTATACCAAGTTGCGAAATTGTCAGTGGTTAGGTGAGTGAAGTTCACAGAGGTAAGGGTCTATAGTAGTTAATACCAACTTCCTCTGTCCAGAAGGGACACTGGCACCATGCCAGGAGTGAATTTGCAGTCATCCATCCATTAATCTAAGTTGCGTTTGAAGACGGTCAGGGAGGTGCTCTGTTTCACATGATTTGGACGCTTGTTCCAGAGAAATGGCAGTCTCTGGGAGAGATATCTATCTCTCTAGCTTGACCTGTTCCTGTCAGAGACTAGGTTAGGATCCAAGGAGCAAGTGACCCTCCTCAGTTTGATTTATGAATATGTAGCATTTCCATTGGGGTAGAGTCAGAGGCTACCATGTAAGCCAAGCACAGGTCACCCCTTAGCAACCTGTAGGAGGCATACTGTGACAGAGCTCAGTCTTTCTGAGTAAGATTTGTTTTGTGTACCTTGTCATTTCTTGGTGAGAAACCTTTGTGGTCTCTCCAACTGTTGCATGTGCCTGGTGAGGTACATGCAAAAGAGAGCTTTATACTCAATTACTGATCTGATGAGAACCTAGTATAATGGAATTATAACATCTTTAGATCTAGATGTGATGCCTTTGCTTATAAGATGTGCCACAAAGAAGGATGTCCTTACTACTGTGGATACATGGTGGTCAAAGTTCAGATTACTATCGACCTAAGTACCCAGATCATGTACCACTGGGTCTACACTTGGGGGGTGCTGTCTATAATGTAATTAGCAGCGATGTCAGCTTTCCCAAAGGGAATAATAATAATGTTTTTTTTGCATTTAGCTTTAACTCATTACATCCAAGTAATGCCTCCAGCTGCATCCGCAGTTGACATCAATAATTACAAAACCATGCTATGTACAAGGTTTTAAAATATTTCATCTTAAAGCTTACGCAATGGCAAACTCAACTGCATTAATATTTGATTTCTGATTAGTGCAGGTAAAGAGATATTAATTGTTGTTTTATAATATTAAATTCAAAACAGTGTAAGAAACTTCTCTGTGTGGAAGATTTTCAGTCCATATATTTCTAGTTAATCACTGTATATTAATCGGATCAGACAATAGTAGTAGAAGTAGCGAACGTAAACTCGTCAAGTCAAAACAAAACAAAACAAAAAGTAATAATAGAAAATATATAATTGTACAGCATTACTAAGTATTCGAAAGTAATCCAAGCAAGGCAGGCAGTCTGTTTCCAGTCAAAAATCCTTTATTAAGTACACAGACAAGCGATCCAAGTAAAACAAAAATAGAGTAATAATTTCCTCACAAGCTTTCTAAATATATATATACTTTTTATCAGGCATGGGAGTGGTTTATTGTGCTATAAAACAAGGTGTTATTGGTACACATGTTAAATTCACATCCCTTCCCCCATCAGTGTGACATTCGAGCTGGTCCTGCCCTACTTAGTAGCTGTCATAATAATATATAACCCTTATGTACTTTAAATAAAATTATATAATGATGGGGTACCTCTTATTTAACCAAATTATTAAGTAGATTATTAAATCTTTGATTTTATCCAAGACAATATATTACATGGCTGGAAATATATCAACCTTAGTTCATTTGGCAATCAAAAAAATATATATAAATATATACATATACATTTTGCATGTAAAAATCAATTTCTATTTTCATAACCTATTGTTAACAAAGATCGCTTTCATCCCACTAGACTTCTTCAGGTCTGTGTACAAGAACCCTAAAAACCTATATAATTGTATAATTAGTTAGTATTGTTATTACACATCATTTTGAATAAAGTGGAAAAAAGAACCAGAAAAAAATAAAAATAAGAAAAAATGTATGTATGATGATGGAAACAAAATATACACTTAAATTTCAACTGATTTAAAATGGTATTTAAAACCCATTTGCAGAATAAAATAAAATAAAACACAATTAGTCGTGTAAACAATGTGGCAATTTTCTAAGTTCCAGTGCACTTTTAATTGAACAGTAATAGTTTAGTCCAGGCTTCCTAAGATTTCAGCTTTAATTGCCACATGAGTTCATGTTTCTCCAGAATATTTGGGATGTCTCCTTCAAGATCACCCATGTCTATGCGATCCAGGATCTGGAAGTTAAAACCTGTGTGTCTTTTATGAAGAGAAAGGTGTTTGGCTAGTGCATTATTTTTACATCCAGAGCGGATTTCTGACAGATGACATGAAATCCTTCGCTTGAGTTTGTTTACAGTCTTGCCCACATAGAATCCATCACATTCATTGCACTGTGCCCTGTAAATTACTTTTTTAGTGTTACAGTCACCCCCTGCACTGGTTTTAATGATTTTCTTTAAATGGTTTTAATGATCTTCTTTAAATAAGGGCAATAAAATCTATCACAACCAAGAAACACAGACAGAACTCCTTAGCCTCGTATGAAAGCTCTAGATTAATAAAACACTGCTGACAGTATGTGTGTAACTTGAGTGGTTACTGAGATATTGTTGTTTACAAAATATTACAAACATAATACTTACTCCCCCAGATTCAAGAAACTCCGTGCAAGAATAAGACTATTCCTGCATGGAGTGGTTTGTGTCCATTTAGAACAGCAGCGTGCCTTGCATATTCAGGAAGGCATGTTGCTGTTTAATCTACATGAACATGCACCGTGAACAAGTGCAGGGGGTGTGTCCAAGTAGTGCATGGACACTAAACATGCCCACTGCATTCAGAACATGTCATACAGCACTTTCTAAGCTGAACTGGCATACTATTAGAGCTTTGCTCTAATATTATGCCAATATTTCAGTGTCCGCAGTCACTGAAATGAAAAACTTATCAAAGCCAAATGAATGCCAGTATTTCACAACTGCAGTGCCAAGTAGTTGTCAGAACACCACAGTACACAGCCATATAACCTAATAATATCATAATAATAAATACTCTTTTTCATTAACTTAAGAAATGTTTAAGTGTAGCTAAGTGGGCATGCACATTATAGCCATCTGCTTAGCATAGCTTAAACATCCCATAGGAGATAAATGCAGATAGAAAAGTGAAACTTACAAGCTGAGGTAGTGTAGTGGTTAGAGTCATGGCCTTTTTGAGGCAGGTGTTTATGGTTCGAGTTCCAAGACAAGTAACTTATTTTCCTATGTGAAGTAGTGTTAAAATTATTTTAGTAAACTTAAATTATGTAGCAACTTTTTTTGTCAACCAGGGTAGTGTAGCAGTTCCAAAAGTGAGATGTCAGTGTAGAAAAGATGTGAAATGCCCATATAAACACAAGTGCCCCATACAGTATAGTCACACAAGAATATAATTTAATGAAAGCACAAAGGGGGATGTCATGGAAGGTAAATGTAAAATTAATGTGTATACAAATATTATTTTATAATATAAAATTATAATTATAATATGCTTACATGTGCCATAATCACTCTGTATCCATCAGACCTTGTTCTCCCAGCAACAAAACAGTCAGCCCTGCCAAGTTTCAAACCCTATATGCTGTCCTCTACAATCACAGCAAAGCACCACTACACCATCTGAGCTGTGTAAGTCCCTAATGCTTTAACAAACATATCATGCAAGCTGGTCATTTAGCACTAATGAAAAAAAAGCAGTTCAAAGTGTCAAACCCATAACCTTGAACACAATAGTCAGAGAAATGTACCACTACACCATCTCAGCTGTAGAAAGCAATGCTGCTTTTTCAAACATATCATGCAATCGAGGCATACGACATTTGGGAGAAAGCTTTGTGGAATCATTCATGCATTGTATATAGACATATACACACACACACACACACACACACACACACACACACATATATATATATATATATAGATATATATAGATATATATAGATATATATATATATATCTGATGATTTATATGTCTGATGATTTATGCTCAATTTCTGAGAGACTTGGTTAGCTACAATCACCTGCATTAGAAGCTGACATTAAGTGCAAACTTGCAGTACTGTATTTTAGTCTTCTGTTCCCTAATTGTTTCACTGAATAGTGTGCTGTGTGTCTCTCTGCAGTTAGTTCCCTACTCACCCTCCCTGTTCTTGTCTTGGTGTTAGTGTTGGTGGCTCTGGAATTGCCCGCCCCTCCAATTAAGTCTGTATTTGAACACTCCTCCTGGGTCCATCTCATTTGCTCACTTAACCGAATACAGTGAGATCATATCCTGAGTCTAGTGTTCACTCTACTTAATACAGAGAGAAGATTTGAGAAGGCCAACCCACTTAGGTTCTTCCTTCCTCTCTCCTTGCACTTTATTCATCTGCTTTTACTGTATTTGTGTTTCTTCCTACTTTATTACCTTATTTTGCTTTTGCCTCTTGTTAAAAGTACTCAGTTGTGTTTATTCTGCTGCCTTTATTACTGCTTGTTAATAGCCTGAATAAATTGTAACTGTTATTCTAAGACCTTTGGTTTAAGCACTTGGGCTTCATACCAGTTGTTTTACATTAAGAAGGTTTGTGGTCTGCACTGTTGTGGCAGGACAGGTAGTTTACATCCTTCTAAGCTGGGAATTGCTGATTGAAGGCTCAGTGTCTGTTATTCTAAAAGTGTTTTAGTTTTGGTTTAAGCACTTGGGCTTCAGGCCATTTATTTTACAATAAGAAGGTTTGTGGACTGCACTGTTGTGGTAGGACAGGTAGCGTACATCCTTCTAAGCTGGGAATTGCTGATTGAAGGCTCAGTGTCTGTTATTTATTTATTTATTTATTTTACATTTGTCAACAAATGTAAAATAAATAAATAAATAAATTTTGAGCTTTTTCTGGTTAATTGGGTAACTTGTTTAAATCAGTTTGTTTTCTATTGTTTTATATATATATATATATATATATATATATATATATATATATATTTGCACTTTATTAATCTGCGTTTACTGTATTTGTGTTTCTTCCTACTTTATTACTGGGGGCATTGAGTACAACTCTGATCTGAGATATATAACAATAAGTATCCTTTTCTGTGCATTTAATATGTTTTTTTTTATTGCATCTGCTTTATTTTCTGAAAACAAATATATATATATATATATATATATATATATATATATATATATATATACTTTTTTCCCGCCTTTCTAAGCTAGTATAGTCAAGTTTTCAGGTTAGTGCTGAATTCAGGGCTGTGTTACAAATCTCTGTGTTTGCCCATACCTTACTTGGATAGAAGGAAGTTTCTCTGTTCACCTGTGAGAGAGGGGAGCTTTGAGGATCCTATCTGTCCCTGGAGGAGTGGTTTCAGCCCGGAAATTAGAAGTTTATTGGCCATTTTGGGCTAATTTCCATCTCTTTAATTTCCCTGGTATATAAAATGCATTTCCTCGGTTTTGTGCACCGGGCAGTACTGGTTAGCTAGGGTATAACTATTCCCGGCGCCACAAAGTTTCCTCTTCAATTTTTCCCTTGGAACTAGACAAACTTTCTACTTAAGCACTCAAGCCATTCACTTCTCAGCCCGGCACTTGCTCAAAACTCATAGCAAGCACTTATAAACCCTACCACTAGACCCCCCTATACTGTACAGAAGGACAAGGCTCATTATTCGGCCTTACCAGCCAATCAGTAAAACAGTTCACTGTACCTATCCAGGCATCTCCAAAGGGCAGCTTCAGGTGTACTCTCCAGTCCAACTGGTGAATCTGGGCATTTTGAGGCAATGTTACAACTGCCTCATGTACACAGACAACCCTCTCCTCCTACCACCAAACACTAATACATGCGAGAGATGCAATTATACAGCCAAACTGGAAGCTAAGCTCTCTCAACCCGAGACTGGATCAGACAGTCAAGAGGAGAAGGGAAATACTTGCATCACCAGTCTCACATAGACCCATTAAACCAGCACCAGCAAAAAACACATAAATACACAAAAACATACTCGGAGGCTCTAAATAAAAATCTGCAAAAGCAACAGAGACCTCCAAAGCAGACATCCAAGCAACCTCAACCCCCCCAACACAAACCATGAAACACATACTTCACAAAACCAGTGTGCCACGCAATCACAACCTTTAAGGCAAAATGACATACCCAACACACTAGTAATAGGTGACTCTATAGTCAGGCACACTGACGTCCCACTCACTAGGCTGAACAAGAAGAAGGTTACTGTTAGCTGCCTATCAGGTGCCAGGATCTGCCACATAACACAAGCACTCAGGTCACTCCAGAACAAGTACAAATACGACTCTGTCATTGTCCATGTTGGTGTGAATGACCTGAGCCATACCTCCCTGGACTACATGAAAAGAGACATGGAGGAGCTCTCTGATCACGTATCTGAAGCCGGTATGACCCTGACCCTGAGTAGCATCCTGCCCTCACCAAGAATGATACCGCTGTATAAAGAAAAAAATATAAATTTCAACAATTGGCTAAGTTTCTGGTGTCATTCAACGGGGATCCGGTGTCTGTCCACCTGGGATGACATCTGTGACAAGCCACGCTGCTTCACTAGAGATGGCTTGCACCTGTCACCCTTAGTCTTTTGAATACTGGCCAAGTCTCTTGCCACCCCATAGTACTGTTTTTAGGCAAGGCTCAAAAGACAAACCCACCACCATAAATAGCACAAGTAACAAAAAACTAAGAGTAATGCTACTCAATGCCAGAAATCTAAACCTCAAAATGCACTCACTCAAGGCACTCCTCAGTATGGAGAAAATTGATAAATGTGCAGTAATAGAAACCTGGTTTAAGGGTCCAGAGAGCACCCCAGCACTACCAAGCTACAACTCATACCATACATTTCGGCCACAGAACCTGGACTGAAATACAAAAGGCGGGGGCGTATCCATATTCATCAAGGATACCCACACCTCCAGGTTAGTGGAACAGCACGATGCTTCAGAGATCATCCACGTGCAACTAACAATGGGCAAAACTGCAATTCAAATTGTAGCTTGCTACAGAGCACCCACCATGTCCCAGGACCACCATTCTGCATTTCTGGAAACACTGGGAAACATAAAGGTCCTACCAAACACCCTAATATTGGATGATTTCAATTACCCAAACATTAACTGGGAGAACTACTCAAGTACTAACTCCCTTGCCCAACATTTCCTAGAATTTATAAACTCAAACACTCTGCATCAACTGGTCAACACTCCCACCAGAGGTGACAACATATTGGACCTGGTCATCACCAACATAGATGACCTGTGTTCCACACCAGAGGTTAATCCCTCACTGGTTAGATCTGACCATAAACAAATCACTCTGGATATCCACATTCTGCCCCCATTCCTGGACAGGGAAACCACTATGAAAAACGTTTCAAAAGCAAACTTCACGTTACTTAAGGTGGAGGTGGAAAGTTTCAAAGCCTCCATGCTAAAGGATAACGCTGTCCTAGCTGAAAAATCCTTTACTAATGCATTCTACGGGCACCTGCAAGAATGCATGGATTGTGCTATCCCAAGCAAAACCAAGACTCACTCCTCCAAGAAAAGGAAACCAGTCTGGTGTACCTCTGCCATAAACAGGCTATACAATAAAAGGAGGAAACTAGTACAGAAAAGAGTAAAAACCCAATAAGGGAAGACATCTCTGATCAGTATCAGCAAGAAACTATGAACCCTCATAAAATCATCCAAGGCAAAATTCGAAAGAAAAATTGCCAAGGACTCCAAAGATAACCACAAGGCATTATTTAGCTAGGTCAAGAATCTAAGTGGCAATGCTCAGATCTGCTTGGAGTTAGTGCAGAATGGCACAAAATACACTGAACAAACCAATATCGCCAACATCCTGGCAGACAGGTTCATTGCAAACTTCACCTCCAAAAGGGCCCATAACCATACAAAAAGAATGTAGAACCCCTGAAATCACAGACACTCAGGTTAAAATAGCCCTCTCCAAAGCCAAAAACACAGCATCAATGGGACTGGATGGTGTCCCAGGCTGTGTCCTACATGAGGTCAAAGAAGAACTAACCCCTCACCTAAACACACTGTTCAAACTCAGCCTCTCCACAGGCTACGTACCCATAGCATGGCACACAGCAACAGTTATTCCACTCAACAAAGGCGGAGCCACAACAGACCCTGGGAACTATCACATATAAGCCTGACTAGCTTGGTCTGTAAGGCTATGGAGTGCATCATCATGGAACTCATTAACAGAGATATTAGGTACCTCCAAACACTGGACCCTACCAAGTTTGGCTTTGTTAAGGGCAGAGACAGTTACCAAGGCTATAGATGAGGGAAAGGTGGTACACACAGTCTAACTAGACCTCGCAAAGGCCTTCGACACCATTCCCCATTCTGGTATTATAGACAAGATCACCAGCCTGAACATAAACCCCTACATCACAAGATGGGTTGCCAACTGGCTCACGGACAGAACCCACATGGTGAGAGTTGCAGGAGCTAGGTCCGACTGTAAACCGGTTGCAAGTGGCATTCCCAGGGGCTCAGTCCTAGGACCTCTCCTGTTTGGCATATACTTCTCAGAGGTACAGGCAAGCACAGGAGGACTACGGCTGACCAAGTTCACAGACGACTGCAAACTAGGGGCTAGAATTGACTCTTCGGCTGACACAGACATCCTCCAAAAGGGTCTCACTGAGACAGATACCTGGTGTCAAAATCATGGCCTCAGGCTAAATGCCAAAAAGTGCATAGTCATCCCCTTTGGAAAAAATAAAGCACCCACAAACTACCACCTAGGTGGCAGTCCCCTAAATATGGAAGACGTAATAAGGGATCTGGTCACCCAAGTAGAGTGTAATCTCTCCTTTGATAATCACATTGCCAAAGTGGTTAGAAAATCCTTTTATGTGGCCCACCTAATCACAAAAGGGTTTGTATCCAGAACAAAAGAGGTCATTGTGCCCCTCTACTCATCACTCATCAGACCCATCATAGAGTACAACACCCCATTTGGGATGTACCTTACAAGACACCTGCAACAGCTGGAAAGACCACAGAAGTACCTCACCAAGAGGATTACTGGCCTCAAACAGATGACCTATGCAGCCCAACTGAAGAAACTCCAGCTGTACTCAGTTGCATACCGCCTACTCAGAGGTGATCTCTGCCTGACACACAAGGCCATGTCCAACCCAGAACTGATGGACATGCTCCACCTAAAGAAAACCATATCCCCTCAAGCCACACGCTCTAGGGATCTCAACCTCACCACAACAATAAATAGGACATGCTGGAGGGATAGATTCCTTTCCCAGAGACTTCCCATTCTTTGGAACGAGATTCCAATCTACATTAGGCAGGGCTCCTCACTAACACTCTTCAAGAGAAACCTTGACAAGTGGATGGGAAACAGAAAGTTTACCCTGTTGATCACTTCAGTGGCTCTGCTGGACAGAGGCACAGGAAACTAATTTAAGGGGGTGGTGAAAGCCAACACATTCTGGCTAGGCTTATAAATGCCTTCGGGCAGATAGCCTAGTACCTACCTATGAACCTATGAACATATATATGAAAAAGTAGAGTCATAATATAGATACACATATATAAAATATAAAGGAAGGAAAAAATATGTATGTATATAACATGCAGTACAGTTATACCTCTGAACCATCCCTCTCAATCTGTTAGTGCAAGAAACCTGTACAAAGGCTGTAAAGGGGGGATGAGCCACTTCTAGGTACATATTTCAAATATTGCTGTTACAAATTAAGACATTTACTACAGCAACAGGTTGCATTTCAGCAGACAATTACTGAAGGATATAAGGATGGAAAATGAAGTGCTATGTCATTATTTACTGACATAAATCATTGGATCATCACAATGATTTACCAGACAAATACAAATAAATTGTGGAATTGAACAAAAGTATGGGCCAAACATCCAGACAATCTGTGAAAATCCTGGCAGTGGAGAGGTATGCTCAGATCCCCTTAGTGCAATGAATCTGGACCAAGCCTGACAAAGTGGGGGCACAAAGGTCTGAAAATAGAGACATATCCAAAATACATCAGTAGAAAAGCTGAGAACACTGATGTAGTAATATTGTATGTCCTAACATATTTGTTTGTGTTTGTGTCTTTTGGCTTTTCCTGGTTAGGGGTCGCCACAGCGGAAGTCCGGTCCGCTAATGATTTGCAGTTGATTTTTACGTACCGGCTTGCCAGGCCTGACACACAACCTTCAATTTAGGTATGCCCATTCACGCATGTCTCCACGCAGAAGACGCTCTAGCTGAGAATCAAACCGGACAGCGTCTTACTATGAGGTGACAACGCTACCGCACCACCACCACTGCGGGATTGTATGTCCTAACATATATCAACTGAAATATCACAATTCTGGGACTCAATTGCTTCTCATTAGTTAGTGACCTCAGTCCCCATATCATCCCACTAATGTGTCAGGAATACACAACAGTTATGGGGACCAGACTTAAGATATTGGCCAGACAACTGGACATCCTACAAATATGTGGACATAACACAACATTAGGGAAACTACACTGAGCTACCGAGCAATGCCCAAACTACAATCAGACTGATGTCACACTACCCAAGTCCAACTCTGGGGCTGTACACATGCATTTGCAAATATAACAGGCACTACAGGGATATAGTTACTAGTGGAAAACAAACATTGGTGTGAAAGTGCATACCCCCAAACAATTGAACCACAGTCACAGTGACATACCAGTAAGCAAATTGAACACTACAATATAATGACTGTGTGAGCACAAAATCCTGTTTGCCACTCACACATTACCCCTACATATACTGCCCCAAGTCACAATGTAGTGGGAATCCTGAGGTGTTACAGGACATGTCACAGTCTGCATGTACAAACATATACAGGCGATAGGGAACCAGAAACTGGAGCAGCATGCACAGTCAGATAGAAAGGGCCCATGACACTCACATGTACCCCCTCCCTACACAGCCCAAATAACATGTACACACTACACTGCTACACAATCCTGACAGTCTTAACAATAAGCAGACATACACAGACCTCTCAAATGTACAGTTTCCCAAAGAATGTATAGGCACAGGACTCATATATATATATATATATATATATATATATATATATATATATATATATATATATATATATATATATATATATACACACTTCCTTGTTACATGTCTAGGGATCTATGACATGGGATGGTAGCAAGAATGAATGCAATAATGACACTACATATCTCTGAACCTCTTAGTGCATGACATCTGGACAAAGCCTGACATAATTGGAAGACAGAGGCCCAAACACAGGGGTATATTGGACATATTGCTATTATAAATGTAGACAGCTGCTGGTGTTACCAGCTTTGTTGTAACATATCTTTTCTGAGGGATATGAAGTCAGTAACAACAATAGATGTTAGCATTTACTGACTGCATTCCCTAGAGTATCCTACTGATTAACCAAGGACAATAACTGTCTGGGGAACAGACCAAACATATGTGCTATGTATCTGGACAGTGTCTAGGCCTCTGTACAGTGTAAAGGTATGACTGCAGTGATGTAACAGAATAGAAATCCCCCTGACAGCTGCCAAACATGTTATCCAGCACCTTATGAAACACAGTAAGACCAACATGACACTCCCCCACATTACCTCTGGGTAACTACCCATGTATATTCAAATATAGCATGCACTACAGGGATGGAACTGTAGTGAAAAGCAGAGAACAGTGCAAAAATGTCCACCCAAAAACATTTGCACCACAGTCACAGCAACATACCAGTACCCAAAATGAACTCCAGGGTAGAACGACTGTCTGAACAAACATATCCTGATTACCAGTCACACACTACACTGACATATACTAGCCCAATTCACAGTATAGTGGGAATCCTGAGGTGTTACAGGACATTGCACAGTCAACTCCTACAAGAATACAGACCTGAGAGACCATCAGCAGCTGTGGCAGCATGCAGAGTCAGATATGTAAAGAATGTATGGAACTCACATCTGCTACTCTCCCTACCCAGCCCAAAAAACATCTACACACAACACTGCTACACAATGTTGGCAATCTGTTCACAATGGCCAGAAATACGTAACTGGCATATGTACAGATTTCCACAGAATTACCAGGGTGTGGAACCATAATCCTGGCCACCTCTGCATACCATGGCCAGGCGTCTGCCAGGTCATTGGCATGATAACTGGAGTGTAGTTGGTAATTAATGATATACCATACCTCTGCACCTTGTAGTACAGCACATCTGGACAACGCATGGTGTACTTGTGGGATGGGGGGCTGGAAAGAGGGACATATCACACATAATGGTGTTACAAACTGAAACAGTAGCTGGTGTTACACGTGTTGTTGTAACATAACATTCCTGAAGGATATGATGTCTGGAACATCAATGGATGTCAACAGTTACTGACTGCAATCCTCACATTATCCTTCCAGCCCCACAAAAACAGACATTGTTTGAGGAACACACCAAGCATAACAGGCAAACATCTGGCCAGTCTGTGGACAACATGCCAGTTGAGAGGTATGTCAGAGGCATATCACTGTCAGATCTCAAGTCCCCCAGTAAATGCATGTCCAGATGAACCCTGTCAATCAAGCAAGAATCCATATGCATAACAGCACTAATGACATACAACCTGTACCCAATTATTGAGCTTTGTCACCCATGTTGTTGGGATGTCTCCACATGTCCTGTCCTGTGAGGGATTTCCACCTACTGTCTGCGAACTGTATCCCCCACACCTCCGTAATGTTCCCCACACAGGCAAGAAAAATGGGCAAGGCCCACATGAAGGGCATCCCATAAGTTGGAACTAGCAGCAGTGACCAGGCTCACACCACAATACTATGTGGGCACCTACATAGACTTATGGCCTCAACAATACCAGACAAGACAACATCAACCCCCTCAAGGTAGGCTGAAAGACTGTGGTGGGCAGCAGCAATACACAACTACCATCACAGGTGGAAATAATTGCCGGATGGGCCAAGAAGGAACAGCTGCCTCACTGGAAGCCATGTCACCTTGTTCTGCACAAGCAAATAAGGTCACAAGTGATGCACCCTAAGGCTGTCTTTGAGTGCAAACTGGAGACATCCACCAATGCCAATCACTAGGCCTTCCAGACGTGTGTCTGCAATTCCAGAGGCAACACACATATCTGCTCTGTAGTAGAGGTCAATAACACCACATACACATATGCCATGGATATAGGCAACCAGCTGCAGACAGGTGAAGTGTAAACATCACACCCATAGCTACACATGTGCATATACAGCACCTGCCCTCCTCCCCTCATGATCAGGTAGCAGTTCTGTAATGGCCACACAAAGGCAACACACAGAGGTCTCCATAAGCCTGATACCATCCCTGGCTGCATCCAACATGATCACAGGCATGGGCTCTCAGACGCATTCTGCAGTGTAGTCAACCACAGCCTGAGCACTGGTGTCATCCCATCTGCACAGAGGACAGACAGAAAGTTGATAGAAAACTGGTTATGCATTAGCATTAATGTTCAGAAGGATACAAGTCTGAAACTGAAATGTATGCCATTATGTCATGACAGCAGTCCTCAATGACATGGCCAAAAACCTCAATACTCTCCATTTAATATAGTAATATAATATTAATATCCAATAGGTGATAAATAAAAATACACAGCTCAAATCCCTAAACCAAGATGGTGCAGTGGTCAGAGTCCTAGCTTTCCATGCAGGCATACATGGTTTGGTTAATATAACAGGAATCCAAATTTACATGGGAAAGCAAGTGTTATGTTCATATTAAAATATGTGCTAAGTTATTTTTGTCACCCAAGGTAGTGTAGCTGGTGTAAAATGGATGTGTGAGTGCATATAACATGTGAAAACTTCCATGTATACATGTGTCCCAATACATGTGTCCCATACAGTATAGTTACACCCCTTGCTACTGTAATGAAAGCACATACAGCCATGTCATGTAATGGAAATCATATACACTTACTAAATGAAGTCATTAGTGTGTATATTATGAGAATGAACTGTGAGCAATGCTTAGCAATGCTCAGCTATGCTACGCAGGTTTAACAACACATTTCTGTTGTCCTCAGCCCTCTCCCTGGAGTTTGAGTGTCCAAATTCACCACCAAATTCTGGGCAAATGCACAGCTGTTGCTGTATATGAAAAGGACAGCTATGGACCTTCCATACACCCATCCTGCACATCCATAGCTATCTTTCATATTGTTCTTCCATCTGCATGCCCCTTTTCCACCACTTTCCTAGAAACCCTTTCTCTTTTCTTTTGAATAATTAGTGAGGGTGTAAGCATGAGTAAGCGGTTGTAAGCGGGAGTAAGAGCAAAAAAATTATCAGCCCTGCCAGGTCTTGAACACAGGGCCCTGTACACCAATTGAGCTGTAGTGATTGCTGATGCTTTTTCTAACATATGCTCATTCAACAGTAGGGAAAATATTCCATAGAATCAGACAGGTTTCATATTTATTCATATACATATGTATATATGGACAAATATATACATAATATAAACAGTGATATACATATACAATATACACACACACACACACACATATATATATATATATATATATATATGTATATATACGGATTTACTTCAGAAGCTCGAATTACCAAAATCTCAAACTGCAAATAACCGAAACCAAAAGATTGAGTTTCGGAAACTCGAACTCTGAAGTGAAACCAAATAAAAAAAACACAACCTTGCGGGCTTTGCCCCTGAACCACCATGGGGGCTGTGCCCCCACATCCCCACTTAAATATACCAACCCAAGATCGCCTACAGTGGGAGATGGGAAATTCCCATCCTGCGCCAGCGGAAGCGCAAACGGAAATTCTCATTTCCTGTCAACACCGCAAAACAATAAAATATTACATACACACAGAGCATACAACAATACTTGCCTCTGTGCACGTAACATATTAAGGTAATTAAACTTATTTTGAACACTACACATATTTGATTTACTGAAATCTGATCATATGGTCTCACCATATGAAATTCGAGATTTCAGTCATTCGATTATGTGAAGTGTTTCCATATATATGTATATATATATATATATATATATATATATATATATATATATATATATATATAGAGAAACTATACATACATATATATATATATATATATATATATATATATATATATATTCCCGTAACATGTAGTGGAGTCATACCTCAGAGCCATACCTACCAACCCCTTACTGCAAGAAATGTGGCCCAAGGCTGTCCAAATGGGGGAATAATGGGACAAAACTAGGAACATATTTAAAATATTGCTCTTATAAATGTAGAATGTTGCCAGAGTGACAGGGTTTGCTTCAGCATACATGTTCTGAAGGATGTGAGTTCTATAACTGAAATGTATGTCATCATTTACTGTCAGAAATCCTTAGATCATCACAGTGATTTACCAGGGATATGAAAATAATGCATCTGTGGAACAGGCCAGAAATATAAACAATAAACCTGGTCATAAAGCAACAATCCAGACAGTCCTGAGGTAGGTTCAGAACCCCTTAGTACAATGAACCTGGGCAAGGCCTGACAAAGTGGGGGGAGAAAGCCATGGAAATAGGGACATATCTGAAATACTAGAGTAGATAAGCTGACACAGGTGCTACAGTAACACCGTCATGTCTGTCCTAACATATATTGACAGAAATAGCACAATTGCAACACTCAATTACTTTCCACTAGTTAGTGACTGAAGTCCTCACATCAGCCCACTGATGTGTCAGAAATATATGGGGGCCATGCAATACTACGTCCTACAAATATCTGGATATAACATCACATTAGGGAAATTACACTCAGCTGCTAAGCATGTCACCAAGCACTGTCCAAACTACAGTCAGACTGACACAAAACTAACCCAAATCTGCTATGAGGAATTATACATGTATTGGCAAATATGTCAGGCACTACAGGGATGTCACAGCACTGAAAAAACAGACACCAGTGTGAAAGTGCATACCCACAACTAATTCAACCACAGTCACAGTGACATACCAGTAAGCCAAAGGAAAAGTACAGTATAAGGACTGTGTGAACAAAAATATCTCAACATGTTTGCCACTCACACACTACCCTCACATGTACTGGCCCAAGTCACAGTGTACTATGATGCCTGACTGTGGCATGGGACATGTCTCAGTCTGCCCCTACAAACATATAGAGCCGATAGACCACCAGAAACAGGAGCAGCATGCACAGGCATATAGAAAAGGAGGCATAACACATACATCCATGCCCCTCCTAACACAGGCCAAATAACATTGACACAATGCACTGCTACACAATCCTGACAGTCTGTCAACAATTGCCAGAAATGCACAGACCTCTCAACTGTTTAAAGTCCCACAGAATGTCCAGGCTTTCTCCACATATATAAGGCCCTTCCACATAACATGTCTGGCAGTCTGATACATCACTTGGATAATGTCAGGAATGTAGGTACTAAATAATCATATACCATACCTATCAACCTCTTACTGCATGACATCTGGACAAAGCCTGGCATAATTGTGGGACAGAGGACCAAAAACAGGGGCATATTTGAAATATTGCTGTTGTAAACTGAGAATGTTGCTGTTGTAATGGGGTTAGTTGTAACATATCTTTTCTGAGGGATATGAGGTCAGAAACACAGATGGATGTTAGCAGTTACTGACTGCAATCTCCAGAGTATGCTACCGATTTTCAAAAGACAAAGAATGTCTGAGGAACACACCAAACACAGGAGTCCAAATTCTGGCCATTCTGTGGATAGCCCTACAGGTGAGAGTTATGTCAAACATGTAACACTGTCAGAGTTAAAATCACCCAGGAACTCCATGTCCACACAAACCCTGTTAGACTAGAATTAATCCAAATATGTAACAGCAATACTTACATTCTGTCCCTATGTCTGGAACATTCTCTCCAATTTTGTTGGCCTGTCTCCACAGTTTTGGTTGTAAGAGGCATTTCCAAATACCTCTGTGATGCTGCTGTTAACACACTTCCATAAAGTTCTCCTCACTGGCAAGGAAAAGAGCCAATATTCACATGACATACTCAATGATAGGAGTGGGTTTCCATGCCACTGGCTATATGAATAACAACACATCAACTGGGGGACACCAACTGGTGCACAGGCCATCAGCTGCTCATGAGCATTACCTATAAAAGGCAAGCTTCTGCCTATGCAAAACAGATGTACACCCTATATCCTTGAGAGGGAGAGAGAGAGAGAGAGAGAGAGAGAGAGAGAGAGAGAGAAACAGCAAAAAGAAAATAAAAACCAAGCAGGACTTAACCAGCTACACTTGAATAAAACAAACAGGTATGTCAAACAAGTAAGCATGTCATGGACTGCAGTACGGGGTATGTAAGAATGTGAAATAAGAACTGTAACATATATGCCTCAACAAGACTTGCTGTACTGATATATTGCTGATCAGAAGCTATGGCCATAGCATCTGGGTCTGTCTGCAATGACACAAATCATAGGTCCAGCCCCTGATTCACCCAGGAAAGGATGGCTCACATATGACTACTACTGCAGTGTGTGTTGAACAATACTGACTGTGACAATGCTAGGCCAGCTACTGGGATGTCGTACATATCCATATCTTACTTGTGAATACAACTATGATATATTTGGCTGTCTCAGAAATGTGAGAGACCTATACATGGTATTGGCACAGTAAAGTACTGTTGCACACATGTGTGATGAACTAAATGTGATATACTGAGCTCATACCATTAAACTGTCCAGTGTTATGCACACTGACCATATGTGTGCCTCATATTTGTAGTCATTTACTCATACGATTGTGTTATGTCTGGCAAATCACTGGCAAATCTGTGAAGACTGACATCACAACATCGCCTTCTTTTTCTTCTGGCTGTTCCCATTGGGGTTGCCACAGTAGATCATCTGTTACCATTTCTGCCTATCCTCAGCATCCTGCTTTGTCAAACCAACCACCTGCATGTCCTCTCTCACCACATCCAGGAACCTTAGCTGAGGCCCTCCTCTTTTCCTCTTAGCTGACAGCTTCATCCTTACCATCCTTTTCCCAATATACTCAGCATCCCTCCCCCCCAAACCAAAATTTCCCCTTTTTTTTTTCCCCCCCGGGGCCCCCCTTTTTTTTTTTTTTCCCCCCCCCCAAAAAAAAAACCAAAAAAAACCCCCCCCCCCTTTTTTTTCCCCCCCCCCAAAAAAATTTCCCCCCCCGGGTTTCCCCCCCTTTTACTTTTACTGGAAAAAAAAAACCCCCCCCCCCCCTTCCCCTTTTTTTTTTCCTCCCCCCCCATTTCAAAAATTTAAAAAATTTTTCCCCTTTCCCCCCTTCCCCCCTCCCCCTTTTTTTTTCCCCCCCCCCAACCCCAAAAAAGGGGCCCCTTACCCCCCTTTTTTCCCCCCCCCCCCCCCTTTTCCTTAAAACTTTCCCTTTTTAAAAAAAACCCCAAAAAGGAAAAAATTTTTTTTCTTTTTAACCTTTTCCTTTAACCTTAAAACCCCTTCCCCCTTTTTTTTGGCCCGGTTTCCCCCCCCCCCTTTTTTTTTTTTTTTTTCCCCCCCCCCCCTTTTTTTTTTTTTCCCCTTTTTTTTTCCAAAAAAAAAAACCCCCCCCCCCCCTCCTTTTTTTTCCCTTTTTGAAAAAAAAAATTTTTTTTTTTTTCCCCAAAAACCCCCTTTTTTTGGGAAAAAAACCCCTTTTTTTGGGGGTTTTAAACTTTAAAATTTCCTTCCCCCCCTTTTTTTTTAAAAATTTTTTTTTTTTCCCAAATTTTTTTCCCAAAATTTTTTTAAAGGGGCCCCTTTTTTTTCCCAAAGAAAATTTTTTTTTTCTAAAAAAAAAAAAAAAACCCCGGAAAATTTGGGCCCCAGGTTTTATTTTCCAAACCCCCCTTTTTTTCCCCAAAACCCTTTTTTCCCCCCAAAAATTAAAAAAAAAACCAACCCCTTTTTTTTCATTTTTAAAATTTTTTTTTTAAAAAATTTTTTTCCCCCCCCCTTTCCCCAAATTTTTTTTAAATTTTTTAAAATTTTTTTTTTTAAATTTTTAAAAAGGGGTTGGCCCTTTAAAAAATTTTCCCCCCCCCTTTTTTTTAAGACCCCAAAATTTATTTTGGGGAAAATCCTTTTCCCCCCTCCCCTTTTTTAATTCCTTTCCCCTTTTTTCCCCCCCCCTTTTTTTCCCCCCCCCCGGTTTTTTTTTCCCCCCCCCCTTTTTTTTTCCCCCCCCCCCCCGGGGGAAAAAAACCCCTTTTTTAAAAAATAAAAAAGTTCCTGTTTAAAAATTTTTTTCCCCCCCCCTTTTTTTCCCCAAAAATTTTTTTTTGCCCCAATTTTTTTGGTTTTAAAAAAAAAAGGGGCCCAACCCTTTCCCTTTCCCCCTTTTGGTTTTTTTTTCCAAAGGGGGGGTTTTTTTTTTTACCTTTTTTTAAACCCCTTTTTTTTTTGGAAATTTAAATTTTTTAAAACCTTTTTTTAAAAAAACCCCCCCCTGGGTTTTTTCCCCCCCCACCCTTTTTTTTTTTTCCCCCCTTTTTTTTCCCCCTTTTTTTTTGGGGAACCCCCAATTTCCCCCTTTTGGGGTTTTTCCCCCAAAAACCCCTTTTTTTTTAAAAAATTTTTTTAAAAAAAATTTTTTTTTTTAAAAACCCCCCCCAAAAAAAAAAAAATTTTTTTTTAAGGGGGTTTTAAAATTTTTTTTTTAAAAAAAATTTTTTTTCCCCCCCCAAAAATTTTTTTTTTCCAATTTTTCCCCCTTTTTTTTTTCCCCGGGGTTTGTTTTTTTAAAAAAAAATTTTTGGAAAAACCCCAAAAAAAATTTTTTTTTGGGGGTTTTTTTAAGGTTTTTTGAAAATTTCCCAAAAATTTTTTTTTTAAAATTTTTTTAAAAAAGGGTTTTCAAAAATTTTTTTTTTTTAAATTTTTTTTTTTTTTTTTAAATTTTTTTTTTGGGCCCCAAGGGGTTTAAATTTTTTTTTAAAAAATTTAAATTTTGGGGCCCTTTTTCCCCCCCGGGGTTTTAAATTCCAAAAGGGGGAAATTTTTTTTTGGGTTTTTTTTTGTTTTTCCCCCCCCAAACCCCCCCCCTTTTTTTTTTTTAAAACCCTTTTTCCCACCCCCAATTTTTTGGGGGTTTCCAAAATTTTTTCCCCCCCATCTTTTTAAAAAACCCCCCCCCCCAAAAAAAAACTTGGCCCCCCCAAAAAAAAAGGGCCCCAAAAAAATTGGTTTTTCCCCCCCCGGGTTTTTTTTTGGGGGGTTTTCCCTTAAAAGGGTTTTTCCCCCGGTTTTTTTGTTTTAAAAAAAATAAAAAAATTTTTTTTGGGTTTTTCCCCCCCTTTTGCCCCAAAAAAAAAAAGGGGGGGGAAAAAAAATTTTTTTTTTTTAAATTTTAAAAAATTCCTGGCCCCCCAGGTTAAAGGGTTTTTTTTTGGGGGTTTTTAAAAAATTTTAAAAAAAAATTTTTAAAAAAAGGGGGAGGGGGGAAAGGGTTTTTTTTAAAAAAATTTTTTTTCCCCGGGGGGAAAAAAAAATTTTTTTAAAAGGGGTTGGGGGGTTTTTTTTGGTTTTGGGGGCCCCCCAAAAAAAAAAATTTTTTCCCCCCCAAAAAAAAGCCAAAAAAATTTTTTTTTTTTTAAAAAACTTAAAAAATTTTTTTTCCCCCGGGGGGCTTTTTTTAAAAAAAAACAAAATTTTTTTTTAAAAATTTTTTTTTAAACTGGGGCATGGTGGGGGGTCTGTAGCAAGCTACAATTTGGACTGCAGTCTTGCCCAGAGTTAGTTGCACTTGTATAATCTCGGATGCATTATGCTGTGCAACTAGGCTGGAGGTGTGGATATCCTTAATTAATATGGACATACCTCCACCTTTAGTGCTTCATTCTAGGTTAGGTGGCCAAAAGGTGTGGTATGAATTATAGCCTGGTAACGCAGGGGTGTTCTGTAAAGCTTTGAACCTGGTCTCTGTCATTGCACAGATGTCGATGTTCTCCATTTTAAGGAGTGCCTCAAGTGAGGGCATCCTCCAAAACACCCTTGGCATACTGTTCCTTCAGGATAACCCCTATACCCTTTCCCCACCCATCTACACTCTGATAGGACAATTGTGACCTGCCTCCGATACACCTAGCCATACTCCCTTTCCATCTTTTCTCTTGCACACACAATATATCCACCTTCCTCTGGACATCATGTCAGCTAGCATTGCCCCTATACCAGTCATACTGCCAACATTAAATGTTCTTACCCTCACTACCACACTCCTAGCCTTTCTCTTCTCTTCCTGCCATATGAGTGTTGGACATCCTCCAGGGTATGTCTGTCAATGCAAAGGCTACTGTGCTATCGAATGACTCAAGTGTGTTACAGCAATATTAATACAGTGTCACTAATTTTGTCCCATTGCCCCACATATATGTGTGGTGTCCTACAGATGTCTTGCTCTAATGGGTTGAGAGGGATGACTGGGCAGCAAGTGTGTGAATACAGTGTGCCATACTGACATATAACAAAATTGTATATCAGGTATTACCTGTACACATGTCAGTATGAGTAGGTGTATCTGGCCGCCTCATAACAAGAGACATAGCATACAAAATGTCAGTTAAATAAGCTGTACATGTTGTACACATGTGTAATCTTAGTTACTGTGCATCCAACAGAGTGACATTTCTACAGCTACTGGTTGTTGCATTGCCCTGACACAGCCATGGGTACTACAATAAGCATGATTATCTGTTTGAAATTGGAGAGGGTTGGGAGGGTGGCCTAATGGTTAAGGTGTGTGCCTTACAAACACAAGGGGCAGGGTTTGATCCTCACAAAGGATAATTGGCTAGTCTTAAAATGGCTCATAAGGGCAGTTAGCTTAGTACTAATCTATGAACAACTCTATGAACTATGAGAGGTATCCAACTGTGTTATGACTGTGTGTCTATGCCTACTACAAACAGCTATATGAACACCAACATAGCTGTATGAACTCAGCAATAGCTTACTTGTAAAACCTGCCTCCACCAAAGTAGAGTAATTTCCTTTGCTGGACAGCAGCAATACACACACCGCAGACTTGATCTCTATATTGGCTGTACAGGGCAAATTAGGAGCAGGCACAAACTTGGTGTCAAGTCAGTCTTTGTCTGATCAAGCATATAAAGTCACAGGTGGAGTACTGTAAGGCTAACTATGAGTACAAATTGGACACATCCACCAAGGCGAATCACAAGGCCATCTTAACATATGTCTGCAATCTCAGAGGCAACAAACCAATCCACCCTGTAATGGTGGTCAGTCAGACCACATATACACACAACATAGCTATAGCCAACCTGATGTAGATAGGTTTAGGGCAAACATCACCCCCTGGCTCAGCATCACTGTAGGTGGATATGCACAGCACCCACACAGTCTCTTCATCGCCAGTGAGCAGGTACATATTGCCTACTGAAAGGCAACAAACGTAAGTATCCATGGGACCTGATAACATCCCTGTCTGCATCTTACATGAACTCAGGCATGTGCTCCCAGCTCTGTTACACACTGTAGTCACACCAAGCCTTGGCACTATCCACACCCCATCTGCATGGATGATGGCCAATGTCACCCCTCTATACAGACATGAATGAGAAGTAGAGGATTATAAAATTAACTAGCCCTCATTGGGGCGAATATGAGACATCAGGACCAGCAGTGCAATGCAAGCAGGTACAGTGCTGATAGATTACAGGGGTATGTTGTGGCTGTGAGTGGTGGCTACTGGTATTCATTGTAGCTGTGCTTGTTCTGTGCATACTGTTGCCAAATGTATGAGGTCCTGTGATGTGTTTCCCTTTTATGTCCTCCAGGTGCAGTGTTGCATCAGCAAAGGTATACTTTCTCCGCAGTGGAGACAAATATAATCATACAAGCCATACTAAAGAACCATGCCATAATGTTTGGCCGGGCAACATCTGTAAGGGAGGACCGGCCTGTAGGATGACCTTGTCCACATGGTGAAAGATGTCAGCCTGCATGCACGTACATATGAGCAGGTCCGGCATCGTGCAAATGACCTCATACACCATGCCCGGCAAAGGGATGCTGCAGTGGCCAGGGACCGCACAGACACAGGTGGGGGCCTAGTCATTCAGCCTCCACTGACATTCACTGAGGAGCTCCTCAGCAACCTTGGGGCACCCATCCCAGTACAACATCAGGGCACAGACCCCCCCACATGCTGGATGTGGGTGGCACCCAGGCAATTGATGAGGAGTGTGCAGGTAAGGCCCCAGTGGAGATTACTAGACTAGTGTAGCAGACATACTTGCATTTGTAGAGTATCTATGTGCATGTGTCAGGTCAGATTGCAGTTGTGGATGGGTTTTCTAATGCACAGAAGTGCACATCTATGTTGAAGGACAGCAAAGTGTATATTATTGGGGATTGCACTGTAAATGTGTAGACATGCTGCATCCATCCTGTAACAATGCCACATGTGAGTCTGCTGACAATACTGAGGGAGTTGCAGGAATCTCTTGTAAGTACTGGTGCTGTGTACTATATGTGATAACACTCTCCCGTATTCTGCATACGTCTGGCCTATGGGGTATGGTCAGAAGATGGAAGCATTTCCCCACACCAAAAAACATCCAGGGGTGGATACAATTTGCAATACAGCACATCAAGTCTCCCAAAGGCATGTGTAAAATGTGTTATGGTATAATGAGACTATGGATCGACCTCACAGCCACAATAGAAAAAGGTATGTGTGGTGCACAAGCAACACCTCTCTTAACCTGAACGCTAACATCCCCATGGTGAATCACACTGTTGGCAGTGGCCTGCTGTGGGGATGGTGTTCCAAAGCCAGAACTGGGCCTGTAGTAATGGTGTTGGGAATGCTGAACAGTTCCAAATAACACCCACATCTGGGTCATATCCATCAGGTGTGTGCAAGAACGCCAAGGATGGGAAGGGGTGTCATCCTTCAACATGACAAAGACCTGAAGCATACATCCAAAGGTACCTAAGAAAGGCTCCACCTGAACACATTCATGGTTATGAAGTGGCCCAGCCAGAGCCTAGACCTACACCAGATAGCAAAACTCCAGTGTGACCTGACAAAGGCTGTGCACATGAGCTGCTCTTGCAATCTGACAGAGTTGGGTGACCTTTCCATGGAAGAGTGGCCAAATAATGCCAAATCAACATGTGCAATGCTGATAGACATCTTTACAAGAAGAGTGAATGCTATAAGTCACTTACAAGGTGCTTCAACAAAGTATCATTTTAAGGGTGCGTTCACTTATGCAACCACCATATTGTACATATTGCAGTCATTATATTTTAAACGTAACACATTTGCTTGTTTATCGAATGGATTGCACAAATCATATGTGCATATGATGATACCTGTGCCACATCCCTGTCATCCATACCATCGATGCAGGGACATGCTAATATGGGCTTGATGCACAGGGTGAATATAGTACAGTGTAGCTATGTAATACTATGTAAGGTGCTGTCTGCTTGCATTTCTTAGGGGTACACATACACGTGTATGTACCTTATTAGCCAGGATGAATTATTGCTGTTAATACCACTGACTGAATGTAGTCTGACATGATGTATTCTGTTTGTGTTCCTGGTGCCAGTGTGTCTGCAGGCTGTGGCCCTGAAGACATTCCCAAGAGGGAGTATGGCAGAGTAAGAATACACCAACTGTGTCATAGGCAAGGTACAGCTTTATATATACATGTACCATGTATGTATGCATGCAACAGTGTTTGAGGGACACTGTTGTCAGACAGTGTGACCTTGCATACATCGCTCTTGGTACAGACAGGTAGCCTTCAGACATATCAGCTCAGTGTTGTGTAGTACCACAGGCTCATCCATACAGAACAGGTTACTGCAGTACTGTCAGCAGGTCCCCCACAAGCGTAGCCATTACATTAACTGCAACAGATTCACCTGTCAACACCTGTTGGCCCTGACATTTCTTTCCCATACACTCAACCCTGATGCAGTTGATGAGGGCATACATGATACTGTGTATGATAGATTTGTGGCATGTCTTCCTGAGTCCACTAGGTGGAACAGAGATATAAAATGGTATATCCTTTGCATACACACAGTAAGGACTGATACAGGGTAATGTGCACACAGTAACACAAACACAGTTGACAATAGACAGATTAGTAAACCTACATTTCCACCTTGTTGTACTGTACTACTACATACACATGACATGCCCCACACAGATTATATGCATGGGACATAACACACTACCTCTTACAACACATAATGTTCTGAATGCCTTCATGGATGGTGAGATAACCCACCAGAAATAGGATGTGGAGTCATGTATTGCTCCTACAAACCTGGACAAGTGATAGTGTAGCAGATGTTGTATCAGCATTATGTTTCAGTCAGGTATGATGCCTGATGCTGGCATGTGTGTTACTACACTCACTGTGGCCAATTTGGCAACAATATCACATACATGGGCATTGTTAAGGGACGCAGACCACATTTAGGTTGCAAACATCTGAATATTCCGTAGACATCTTTACAGAGGACTGATATGGCTTGCACAATGGTTTAACATGATGCATGTGAGGCAGATGCTTTTACCATGCTATATAAAGTAATGCCATCAGGAGATAGTAAACAGGCGTGGATGGTGCACAAATCAAAATGGTATCAGCCAAACAGGACCTGATCTTCAGCCACAGACATGCGCACACACACACACACACACACACACACACACACACACACACACACACACACACACACACACACACACACACACACACAGAGTTTCCAGTATTGAGATTAGAACCTCTACCTATCTAGTTATTTTTTATATAGTGTTACGCAGTTATCAGACACACCATGGAGCTTACCTGATTTCACTTACTCCCAACATAGTCTAAGGTGAATAAAATCAACAGGCCTAGTACAGTAGGGTGATGGGAAGTTTACAGGGTAGTACACAATTCAAAAATGGTATAACTCACACAGTATATGATTCTCACACAAACACACACACAAGCAGTTGCCAGTATTGAGATCAGAACCCCTATCTATATAGTTATTTCTACTATAGTGTTACGCAGTTATCAGATGCACCACGAAGCTTGTATGAATTCACCTTGTTCCAAGGTACTTCTAAGGTGAATGACATTAGTAGGCCTTGTAAAGCAGGGTGATAGGAAGTGTACAGGGTGGTACACAACTCAAAATAGTATAACCCACACATGATATGATTCTCACCCCAAACACACACACACACACACACACACACACACACACACACACACACACACACACACACACACACACACACACACACACACACACACACACTTGCCAGTATTGAGATTAGAACCCCTAACTATCTAGTTATCACTACTACAGTGTTACACAGCTATCAGATGCACCACAGAGCTTATATGATTTCACTTAGTCCCAAGGTACTTCTAAGGTGAATGACATCAGCAGGCCTAGTAAAGTAGGGTGATGGGAAGTTTAATGAGTGGTAGGCAAATCAAAATGGTATCAGCCAAACAGGATATGATCTTCACACACACACACACACACACACACACACACACACACACACACACACACACACACACACACACACACACACACACACACACACACACACACACACACACACACACACACACACACACACACACACACACACACACACACACACACTTGCCAGTATTGAGATTAGAACTGCTGCCAATCTAGTTATTTGTAGTATAGGGTTATGCAGTTATCGCATGCACTACAGAGCTTACTGAGCTGACAACTGGCCAAAGGTGCTGATAACTGCACAGCTGAGGTAAACTGTTACAGGTGCCAGAAAGTCTGCCTTTAGTTTTTCCCTTAGAGCTTGCTAGTTCTTTCTTTAGTTCTTTCTCTCCTGCACTTCAAATAGCCTAATAGCTTTTTATCAGTTATTCTAACACACCTGAGAGCCATCAGCAGTAGTCATTCCTGACAGAATTAGCTCCAGTACTTAGTAGTTATAACCACCCCTCCTGGCATGATTAAAATGCAGTTCTCTGTGCTTTTGTCCATTAACATGGTGCACTTGGGCATTCTGAGGCACTGTTGCAACTGCCTCATGTACACAGACAACCCTCTCCTCTAAACTCCCAACACTCCACCCTATATCACCGAATTAGAAGATATGCACTCTCCAGCGAAGACTGGACTAGCTGGTCAAGAGGAGAAGGGTCAACACCTGCAATGCACCACATGGAACACATACCCCTCCAGAACACCCACTATCACAACTCTGACATACAAACAATAACCACACACACACCTTCACAGAGGCACTCGATAGACATTTACCCAAACAGCGGAGACCACTAAGACAGGCACCCACTCAACCACCACAACACAGCACAAACCACAGGACACATATCCCACATGCACAGTGTGCCCCTCAATCTAAGCCACAAAGGCTAACCACCTTGCCCTATACAGTAATCATAGGTGACTCAATAGTTAGGCACACAGATGTCCCACTCACTAAGTTGAACATGGAGGAGGTAACAGTCTGCTGCCTATCAGGTGCCAGAATCCAACACATAACACACCCAGTCAGGTCACTCCACAACAACAAGTATCACTCTGTCATTGTCTATGTGTGTGTGAATTACTTGAGACACACCACCAGGAACTATATGAAAAGAGACATGGTGGAGCTGTCAGATTATGTGGGCCAGGCAGGTATGTCAGTAGCCACAGAAGTATACTACTGTCACCCAGAATGATACTGCAGTACAAACAACAAATGATTGACTTCAACAATTGGATTAAATGTCTGGTGTCACTCTCATGGGATCCAGTATCTGTCTGCTTGGGATGACATGATTGACAGACTGCGATGGCTTGCCAGAGATGGCCTGCATCTGTCACCCCTGAGTTTCCAGGTACTGACTAAGTGTCGTGTCACCCATATAGTGCCTTTTTAAGTAGTTTTCCAAATCAAATTACCACCATAACAGCTATACATATATGCAATCTGGGATCGTGCTGCTCAACCCTAGACATCTACATATCAAGATGCAGCCACTCAAAGCACTCCTCAAAATGGAGAACATTGACATCTATGCTATAATGGAGACCTGGTTTACAGCAGTAGACAGCATCCCTGCACTACCATCCTATAACTCATTCCACACTTGTCAGCCCCAAACATAGACCACAGCTCCAAAGATGGTGGTGTCTCCATATTGATAATGGATATGCACACATCCAGAATAGTATCCCAGCATAATACATCTGAGATACTTCAGGTACAACTGACATTGGGTAATAGTGCAATCCAGGTCATAGCCTGCTATAGGTCCACATCCATGTCCCTAGACTCTCAATCCACATTCCTCAACACCCTGTAATCTATCAAGGTCCAACCCAATACTCTTATACTAGGAGAGTTCAACTACCCCTCTATCAGCTCGGAAAGATACTCAAGTACCAATACACTAGCCCAATGCTTCCTGGAATTCATCCGTTCCAATGCCCTGGACCAACTTATTCTGACACACAGTAGAGGAAGCAACATCCTTGACCTGTGTTGATTACTAACATATGGAACCATTGCTTGACAACAGTAGTCAATCGCTACCTGGTCAGATCCAACATACAGTAATCAATATGGAAATCCACATCTCATCCACACCCCCTGCAAAGGTAACCACCTTGAAAAGCTTATCCAAAGCTGACTTTGGACTGATAAGAACAGAGGTGCTAACTGCACAGCACCCATGCCAATGGAAAATACCTGCATGACTGCCAAATCATACACCAATGCACTGTACAAACATGTACATCAATGCATGGAACTAGCCATACCCAACAGAACCATGACACTTCCTCCAAACACTGCAGGCCAATCTGGTGGTCCCCTGCCATTAATAACTTCTACAACAGAAGGAAGAAACTGTTGCAGAAAATGGTGAAGTTCCAAGACTGTTAAAACTCCCTTATTAGCCTCAACAACAACTTAAGATCCTTCATCAAATCATCAAAAGCCACCTATGATGGCAAAATTGCAGCAGAGACTGACAATCACAAAGCCTTTGATAGTTATAACAAGAACCCCCACGCCAATATCCAGAAGTGCTCTGAGTTACTGCACAATGCTACCTCCTATACTGAGCTAACAGATATTGCCAACATTCTTAACAACACATTCAGTGCCAGCCTTATCCCTCTCTCCCTCCAGGGAAACAATCAGAATGCCAGAAGAATGCCAGTCTCCCAGGATTGCTACCACCTAGGTTACACCTGCATTGTCCATGGGCAAGAATACAGCTTCCATGGGACTGCAAATTATCCCTGGCTGTGTTCTACATGAACTACAAAGATACCTGGCACCACATTGGTGTGTCCTGTTCAGTCACAGCCTCACCTCAGGCTTTTTCTCTCCCAAATGATGCAGTGTTACAATCAACCCTCTCCATAAAGGTGTGGCAACTACAGACTCTAGGAAGTATCAGTCCAGTTGCCTGATGAGTCTGATATGTAGAGCTCTGGAGTGCATCATCAGGGACCTGATCAACAAACATATAGGTAATCTCCTAACTCTGGTCACCACACAGTTTGGCTTGGAGAAAGCGAGATCATGCCTGCTCAACCTGGTTGACTTCTTTGAGTCAATCATCAGGTCTGCGTATGACAGTAAGGCACTGCATACAGCCTACATCAATCTGGCCAAGGCTCTTGATACCATTCCTCAGTCAGGAATTATGGATAAACCCAACAAACTAGGCATCAACCCCTATGTCACTGGGGGGGGGGTTGCACATTGGCTCCAGCCAGTCATGGGTGGAGTCCCACAGGGATCAGTCCTGGGTACTCTCCTGTTCAGCATCTACTTCTCAGGAGTCATGCCAACACAAAGGAACCCTTGCTGACCAAGTTCACAGAAAACTGGAAGCTGGGAGGCATCATTAACTCCACAAGTGATGCAGACATCCTACAGAAAGGCCTCACTGAGATCACTGACTGGTGTGGAAACATTAGTCTGAAGCTTAACACCACAAAATGCATCATCAGCCCCTTTGGTAAAATCTTAGTTCCCCCCTAAGTACCACATCAGTGGGAGCTCACTGAACACTGTAGGCATTATAAGAGATCTGGGGACACAGGTTGACAGCAGCTTCTCCTTTAACCACCACATTGCCACTGTGGTCAGGAAATCATTCTATATTGCACATCTCATTACCAAGGGGTTTGCATCCAGGAAGAAAGAGGTCATCGTCTCTGTGTACTCTTCACTCATTAGACCAATCATCAAGTATAATGGCCCATTTGGCATGTACCTCACTAGACACCTGCAAAAGCTGGAAAGACCACATAAATGCTTCACATTGAGGATCCTAGGCATTAAACACGTCCTACACAGACAGACTCAAAAGACTCCACTATTCTCTGTCTCATATCACCTACTTAGAGGTGATCTCTGCTTGACTTGCAAAGCCATGTCTTACCCAGCTATTTTACAAATGCTACATCTAAAGACATCCCACTATCTCTGCACTAAACACTGCAGGGCCCTCAATCTCATTACCACAATCAACACAACATGCTAGAGGGACATGTTCCTCACCCAGAGACTGCATATGCCCTGGAATAGACTTCCCATACATGTCCAGCAAAGCACCTAGGTGACTCTGTTCCAGAGAGATCTTGATGAGTGGATGGGTAATAGAAAGTTCACCCAGGGTTCAATCCAGTAGCTGTACTGGATGGAGGGACTGGGAACTAACATTGGGTGGCACAATGGCAGGGCACTTCTATGGGCTAGGCTTGTAATGGCTCCAGGGTCATTAGCCTAGTACACACCTATGAACCTATAAAGGGAGTAACATCAGCATGACTGATAAAGTAGGCCAGTGGGTAGGTAACTTATCAAAATACTTCTTCCTACAAACATACAGTTATTTGTACTATAGTGTTACGCAGTTATTGCACATGCTACAGAGCTTACTGGACTGACAACTGGCCAAAGGTGCTGATAAGGGGAATGACATCAGCAGGACTGATAAAGTATGCCAGTGGGTCGGAATCTTATCAAAATACTTCTTCCTACAAACATACATGCTTTCACACATACTTATATACCCACACACTTGCTAGATCTGAGAGTAGAACCCCTGCCTATGCTGTTATTTGTATTATAGTGTTACACAGTTAGCACATCTGGGCTGACAGCTGGCCAAAGGTGCTAATAATGGGAATGACATCAGCAGGAGTGATAAAGTAGGGCAGTGGGTAGGAAACTTATCAAAATACTTCTTATTACAAACATACACACACACCCATTTACTAGAGCTGAGATTAGAATGCCTATCTTGCTACTCATTTGTACTATAGTGTTACGATATTATCACACATGCTACAGAGCTTACTGGGTGGTCAACTGGCCAAAGGTGCCAATAAGGGGAATGACATCAGCAAGACTGATAAAGTTGGACACTGGGAAGTTTTGTGGGTGGAAATGGCCTAAAACTGTTTCACCTACAAACACCCCCCTCACTTTCACATACACAACTGTCACACACACACACAGTTGCCAGTATTGAGATAAGGGGTTGGGAGGGTGGCCTAATGGTTAAGGTGTTTGCCTTACAAACACAAGGTGCAGGGTTTGAGTCTCACAAGGGATAATTGGCTAGGCTTACAATGGCTCACAAGGGCAGTTAGCCTAGTACTAACCTATGAACCTATGAACCTATAAAACCCCTATCTATCTAGTTATTTGTTCTATAGTGTTACACAGTTATCACACATGCTACAAAGCTTATAGCGGTGATAGGTGTCCAATGGTACTTCTAAAGTGAATGAATGCAGCAGATCTTGTGAAGTAGGGCAATGTGAAGTATACTGAGTGGGAACAGTCTCCTAATACTTGGATCTATGGAGACACACACACACACACACACACACACACACACACACACACACACACACACACACACACACACACACATGTAGGTGATGTGATATTATAAACTCAGCCTCAGTACTGTTACACAATGGGGCTCACCTTTTATGTTGGCACATGGTATGCCACTGTCCACAGCATGACATCACTGTATACCATTCAGGGTATTCGTGTGTGTGATTCACTCTGCCTGTGTCCCCCTGTGTCTCTCTCTGTATCACTGTCTGTCTCTCAGTTCCCCACATCTATGTGTGCATGTGCTTGACATATGTTGTTATCTCTTGCCCATATATATATATATATATATATATATATATATATATATATATATATATATGTGTGTGTGTGCATGTGTGTGTGTGTATCTCACACAACAGATGCAGATATATCACATATGGGTCTCCTACAGGTAGCTGAGGCTGATCCTGTTTGATGTGTGTATGTGTGGGGACAGTTGAGATGTACATAGCTGTCTGTATGCACGTATATAAATATATATATATATATATATATATATATATATATATATATATATATATACATTACAGTCATATATTTCAATGTGGCTTCCATATCCTGTGATTCTCTAAGTGTAGGAGCATGCCCAGTGTGACCTTCTATAGTTAGAGTGGGACTCCATTCCAGAGGTAGGTGTAATCCAGTCTTGGGTTTTGTGTGTCACAGCACAGCCATACCACTCTGGAGTACACAGGACTTTCCTCAGGGTACTTGTTTTGTTTAGCAGACATTTTCTGACATATCTGTAGTCTGAAACTGCAATGTATCATGTCATTACCTAGTGCCAAACATCCTCAGATCATCACAGTGCTTCACCAGAGAAATACTAGTTGTATGATGCATAGACCAATATTATGAAGGCAGCTATGTAAATTCTTGCCCAACAAGGCCATTTGTGAGGTGCGGCTACAGCCAGTGTAGTAATGAAACACAGCTGTGTAAACAGTCCAGCAACCTGGTGATAGACTGGCTATGGATCTCCTGTTTGTGTTGTATCTTTCTAACCTGAGATGTCTTACCCTTGTGTGTGCATACCTCTGACCTGTACATTTTTTGGCAGGTTGTCCAGGTGTTTGGCTAGAGGTTTCATCCTTTCTATGTAAACTTATGTTTTTATGGCAAGTTAGCTACATATAATTGAAGTGTGATGTTAAAAAATAATAAAGACAATATTGTTTTAGAATACATAACCTTCAGACAATTCCTTCTACTGCAAACCCCTCACCCTACCAACTTTCTCAGTTTGTAAGGGTGATATTTACAACACATGCCAATCATTGTGCCTTTGTTCCACTTTTATTTCTGCCCTTGTCCAGACATCTTGCTTCAGAAGTTGGGAGTTATGGGTGTGGGTACAGAGTACATTCAACTGTGCAGGCGTGTCCATTATTTGTAAAAGCAAACATAAGAAAAAAGATTATTGAGAATGACCACTGGCAACAGTACCACAAAGCACTTATATTCACAAAAGCCTTGGTACCTCTGCTACACATCTTTCAAGATGTTACTAATATGTGTGGTATATTCCAAATAGCCCTGTGACTTCCAGGTATGTCAGTGGCAGAGCAGTGGGTCTCACTGACATGCATAACAGTTGGCACTGCAGTTATCTGCACATGACCCTGTCAAAGGCAGCACTGTACCTAGAGCAGTACAAGATGACTGCCAGGAGAACTTGCTGGCCAGATCCAGACAGTATTAACCACACATACACATAGCTCATTGACCCCTACATATTGTGGACAGGTAACATGTTTTCATGTGTATTGGCACAGCCCTGCCAATGTATGCTATACTGCTATTTTCATGCAAACATATATGTTGCTGCATTTGTGTGGGTATATGGGGGGGGGGCACACCTGTAAACTGTACAGATTTGCACAGACTGTGCTGATATTTGCTTTACATTTTAGTTCCATTTACCATACTATTGTGCCCTGTCTTGGGGACTGGAGGCATATCAGTAAAGAGCCCAGGTCACATTGTACTGGCATACATTTGAGTTTTAGACTTCTTACCCTTCATAGCCTTACTGCAACTGAGGGTCCTGCTGTGCTATAACTGCGTGAGTCTGTAGGGGGTTAATTCAACATTGCCACCATTTGAGTGCCTTTACCAATCATTTCTCTGTGGTTTTCTACAGCTGACGTTCTGTGTGGGTGTGAGGGGTGGTTATGGGACCCCCACCTTGACATCCATGCCTGTGACCTATGACCCCCCACTTAGTTGTCCCCACACATATACTGCAGTGGGATTTGCCACGTTGCATAGTATGTGAAGGCCAGTTTTAGCCAGACATTTCCTGGTGTCCCACATAGCTGTCAGTTATGTGAATATCCCAGTAGGCCACCCCATTCCCTTGCATGCATGCAGCATTACAATAGATATGCTAGCAGAACACACTATTACATTCATTTATTGTTAAGACTGACTTACCTTGTGCTTGCAGCAGTTGTGAGGACAGTGCTTGAGGGTCACCTATGTTGGACGCACACAGTACACTGCCTATACATGATAAGTTACAGGTAATGTGATGTGTGTGTCATCCATTTTACTGTGTATGCAAGTCAGAGAGAGGTGTCAGTTCTTGGGGTCCCTACAATGTCAGTGTGTGTGCTATGCATTGCCTCTTTGCCAAGGCATGAGCATAGTGGGCACCCCTACTTCTGCCTATGGGAGCAGGCTCAGGAGCCTCCTCCTGTGAGTCCGTCTGCGCCTGTGGGGACCTTGGCAATGGTGCTGGGCTGTGTTTCCCTTCCCAGTGCTGTTCCTGCAGCAGTTGTTTCTGCAGGATCATATTGTGTAGCATGGCAGATACTATGAACATGTGTGCACATGTGGATGGAGAGTACTGCAAGGCTCCACCAGATATGTCAATGCAGTGGAACCGTGACTTGAGCATCCCAAACACATGCTCTGTAATGATCCTGGTTTTTGCATGTGCCTCATTATGGTGTTCTTGTGTGGGTGTGTGTGAATTTCTGATGGGAGTCATCATCCACAGTTCCAGTGCATAACCAGCATCCCCCATCAGATGACCATACAGGATGCCACCACTGGCAAATGCCTGGTACAGCTGTGATGAATGCCAGATGTGGGAGTCATGATAGCTTCCATGGCTGCCAGCACATGCAGTCATGATAATGCCCTGGGCATTGCACATGATCTGGCAGTTGGAGTGGAAGCTTTTATGATTTATGTATACCTTACCCTGTTCACCGGGTGGTGCTTTGATGTGGATATGCATGCAGTCTATGGCACCCAGTACCTTCGGGTATTCTGCTACACGGTGGAAGAGATGCATATTGTTGGTCATCTCCTCACGGGTGTTGGGGAAGTAAATGTGCTCACCGGCATGTGGTAGCATGGCATCCAAGAACTGGTGGAGTACCCTGGATGCAGATGCCTGTGAGACCCCCATCATGTCCCCAGTAGATATTTGGAAAGTACATGTAGCTAGAATTCTTAAGGCTACACATACCTTGGTATCCACTGGGTTGGGTTCCCTTCTGTTAGTTCTACCTCTGAGTTGACGCCGGCACAGCTCAGTAATTTGATGAAGTATGTCTCTGTCCACCCTGTAGCGCTGTACTATCTCCAGATCATGTAGCCCATGGTAGGTTACCCTGGGTCTGAACACTCTTCTCCTCCTCCTTGGTCTGTGGCAGTTGTCAGCCTGCTACAGGCCCCATGAAGAGCTCAGTGTCTCTCCAACCTAACACCACTCTAACTATTCAGCGGCTGTACCACCTCTATCTTTAATCCAGTCAGTGAATACACTGTTATATGAAAAGCGGAGTCCGAGTCTGAACTGTCTGCAAACACAAACAGCTAAAGTTAACTTTGTACCTAACACCACTCTAAGTAATCAGCTGGAATAACACCTTTATCTTTAACCAGATGGGTGGATACATTGTTATATGAAAAGCGCAGTCCGAGTCTGAACTGTCTGCAAACACAAACAGCTAAAGTTAACTTTGTGTATGCGTCTACCTGTTTGAGCTAATATTCATTACCCCCTGGAGAGCACTCTGCTTTGGCTTGTAAGCAGCGCCCTCCACACACACACTCACTCATCTTCCATTTCTCTTTTATTCCCATCTGTTAGCAAATAGCATCCATAACTGATCAAATACTGTGTGTGTTTGTTAATTGAACTGAGAGCACAGTAGCCTACAGATACATGGTTATCCTGTTTTCCCACCTGATAAATGGTTAAAAATGACTTACAGCTTCACAGCAGTTATGGGTCAATTCTGATTGTTTTTCTTAAACACAACCTTGCTTGGATCTTGGCTCATCCCACTTGCTTGGGTCTTGACTCATCCGAGTTCAAACCACCCAATCCGCTATAGTAATTACAATTAACCCCTCCCATTATATATTACGAGCTATCCCTCCCCCTTCTCCCCTTAGCTGTCTTCCACTTTCGAACTAGCTTGACTAATCCCATAGCCATTCTGCTCTCTATTGTACTATAGTTTCCCCAACACCACAATACTCAAACACCATCATGCCTCCAAAACCCACCTCCTTTGCACTCCTTCCTCTTTTTCTTTTCCTAACCTACCTTCACATTCTCACCAGTCCTCCAAATTCTAATCACTCTCCTTCCTTTCATATAACTTCTACATACCCCACATATGTTAACCACCCCACAACCACTATATCCTGTCATCTTTATTTCTTCAATAGCACCTGCTGTTCCCTTATAAACTCATTTATGTTCACTGTCTCTCATCCCCAATCCCTAACAACACTCCTATAACACAACACCCAACTCTCAAACAGGACAGTAAACACTCTAAATTCCACTTTTCACATATTCATCAACTTATTACCAAACTTCTCTCTGGTGACATTCACCCAAACCCTGGTCCCTCTCTTCATTCAACACCCCCCACCCCTATCCTGTAAATCCCTCCTTTTTACTACGTTGAATGCTCAAAGCTTATGTAACAAGATTCCATGCCTGGTTCCAACATAACCTCCCAGATATCCTATCCATTACTGAAACCTGGTTAAAGCCACACATAAAAGATCCTGAAATCACTCTTCCAACTGCAATATAATTAGAAATGACAGGACCCTCTAAAAAGGTGATGGAGTAGCTCTTCACTACTCCTCCCTTACAGTTACTCCCTTCACCAAACCCGTACCCCAATTCACGAATGCCGAACTAACCGTGGCCCTCCTCTAGATGAATAGGAACAAACACATATGTATAGCCGCTCTTTACATTCCCCCAGGAGACAATATCCCCATTCTTGAGGATATCCTGTCCTGGTTCTCCCCTAACATTACCAACAAGACCATAATCCTTGGTGACATTAATATTAACTGGACCGATATTCAATCTCCTACTTCTCCACACAATATAAACTTGTACAACTTCTTACAACTAATAAACTCTACTACCTGGCCCTTTGAGCACTTCTCCTTCAGTACTACTCTTGACTAGATTCTTGTTTCCCACCCCCAATACATCTCTGACAGCGGTATCCTACCTGACACTCTTAGCGATCATCTTCCCTCTTTTGCTCATCGCCTTCTCTCCTCCTTACAACTATCCCACACTTATATCTCCTTCCACTCTCTCAAAAACTTTAACCCTGAAACCTTCTCCAGCTCTCTAAAACACACAAACTGGAGTCCTCTAAAAAGCATCTCCCTAGATAATGCAGTAGCCTACTTTAATACTACATTCTTAGACCTGTTAAATATCCTTGCTCCCTCCAGAACCAAAAGAATTAAAAGTAAAACTGTCCCACGGTTAAGCAAAGAAACTACAACCATTATGCATCTCTGTGACAAAGCCTGGAAACATTACCAGAAAAATAAAACCCATACCACCCTGACTGAACACAAGCTACTATGCAACAAAGTAAAAACACTTATTGCAGCCGAACGCAAATCCTATTTCTCCACCCTTTAAAATAACCACAAGAACAACCCCAAAAAATTCTGGAATGGCATCTCCACCCTCCTCAGTCCTAGCAAAAGAGACAGTCCCTGCCCTGGCCCAAATGCCCCATACCTCTCCTTAGCCACCCAATTTAACTCCTTCTTTATTGATTCTATAGCCAAACTAACTATTTCCTTCCCCAACAAAGCTTCACTTCCACCTCCTCCTAGCTCTCCCTCCCCTAACACTACCACCTCCCAACCCCCTTCCTTCACTATCATTCCTATCTCCACCATAAAAAAAAAAAAAACTACTTCAGGAACTGAAACCATGCTCAAATGCCCCTGATGACTTTCCTTCCATTTTACTTCCTCAAAATTGCTGCTGATGCCATCGCCTTTCCCATCTCCATTCTAATAACCTGCTCAGTCCAAGAAAACTATGTACCCCTACTCTGGAAAAAGACCTATATCATTCCCCTGCACAAAGGAGGTAATAACAACAACATTCCCAATTTCTGACCAATCACTATCTTATCCCCTATTTCAGAAGTTCTAAAAAAGTATATCCACCTTCAACTTCTACCCTACCTCACAGACAACCCCCACACAACATGGTTTTAGACCTGGCCACAGTACCACACCACTCTCCTCTCGTTCCTCAAAACAGTCAACAAAGCCCAGGATTCTGGCTGTCTAGTATCCACCCTGCTTCTGAACTTATCCAAGCCTTTGACACTAACTCCCATAACCTTATCCTATGTATACTCTCTAATCTAAACCTATCCCACTCTTCTGTCAACTGGTTTTCTAGTTACCGCTCTGACAGACAACAAGCTGTCAAATGGAAAAAAAGCACCTCCTCCTTCCTTAATACACCTACAGGCATACCCCAGGGTTCCATATTCAGTCCCCTAGTGTTCAACATTTTCTAAAATGACTTTCACCAGAACATTCCTAGTGCTGAACTGATTCTATACGCAGATGACTCTACAACCATCTGCTCTGCCACTTCCACCTCCACTCTCTTAAAACTAACTCAGGATGCTTTCTCTTATACAGAACATTGGATGATAGACAATCACCTATCACTCAACGCATCAAAAACTAAAACTATGTTATTTTCCCCTTCAAAAAGTATCATTATAGACAAGGACTCATTCCCCATTACTAGCCAAAACAATACCTCTCTCGAGGTAGCCTCCCATGCAAAGCTTCTAGGAGTCCTTATTGATGAACAGTTCATAGGTTCATAGGTAAGTTCATAGGTGAGTACTAGGCTATCTTCTCAAGGGCATTTATAAGCCTAGCCAGAATGTGTTGGCTTTCACCACTTCCTTAGATTAGTTCCCTGTGCCTCTGTCCAGCAGAGCTATTAGTTCCCTATGCCACTGTCCAGCAGAGCCACTGCAGTGGTCCCCGGGATAAATTTTCTGTTTCCCATCCACTCATCAAGGTTTCTCTTGAAGAGTGTTAGTGAGGGGCTCTGCATGATGTATATTGGAATCCTGTTCCAAAGCATGGGGAGTCTCTGGAATGGGAATCTATCCCTCCAGCATGTCCTATTTATCATTGTGGTGAGGTTTATATCTCTAGAGCTTGTGGCTCTCCGGGATTTTTTTTTTTTTTTTAGGTGAAACATGTCCATCAGTTCTGGGTTGGACATGGCCTTGTATGTCAGGCAGAGATCACCTCTGAGTAAGCAGTATGCAACTGAATACAGCTGGAGGTTCTTGAGTCAGGCTGCATAGGGCATCTGTTTGAGGTCAGTAATCCTCTTGGTGAGGTACTTTTGTGGTCTTTCCAGTTGTTGCAGGTGTCTTGTAAGGTACATCTCAAATGGGGCATTCTATTCTATGATGGGTCTAATGAGTGATGAGTAGAGAGGCACAATAACCTCTTTTGTTCTAGATGCGAACGCTTTTGTGATTAGGTGGGCCACATAGAAGGATTTTCTAACCACCTTGGCAATATGATTATTAAAGGAGAGATTACTATCTACTTGGGTCCCCAGATGCCTTATTACATTTTCTGCATTTAGGGGACTACCACCTATGTGGTAGTTTGCGTGTACTTTGTTTTTTCCAAAGAGGATGACTATGCACTTTTTGGCATTTAGCTTGAGGCCATGAATTTGACACTAGGTATCCGACTCATTGAGACCCATCTGGAGGGTGTCTGTATCAGCCGGAGAATCAATTCTGGCCCCTAGTTTGCAGTCATCTGTGAACTTGGTCAGCCATAGTCCTCCTATGCTTGCCTGTACCTCTGAGAAGTATCTACCAAACAGGACGGGTCCTAGGACTGAGCCCTGGGGGATGCCACTTGTAACCAGTTTAGAGTTGGACATAGAGCCTGCAACTCTCACCATGTGGGTTCTATCCATGAGCCAGTTGGCAACCCATCTCATGACATAGGGGTTTATGTTCAAGCTGGTGAGCTTGTCTATAATACTAGAATGGGGAATGGTGTTGAAAGCCTTTGCGAGGTCTAGGTAGGCTGTGTGCACCACCTCTCCCTCATCTAATGCCCTGGTAACCATCTCAAAGATGTCCTCCAGGTATAGGAGGCATGATCTGCCCTTCAAAAAGCCAAACTGGGTAGGGTCCAAGGTTTGGAGGTTCCTAATGTCTCTGTTAATGAGTTTCATGATGATGCATTCCATAGGCTTGCAGAACAGGCTAGTCAGGTTTATAGGGTGATAGTTCCAGGGGTCCGTTGTTGCAGAATAACTGTTGCTGTGCGCCACTCTGTGGGTACATAGCCTGTAGAGACTGAGTTTGAACAGTGTGTTTAGGAGAGGGATTAGTTCATTTTGGAGCTCTTGTAAGACACAGCCTGGGACACCATCAGGTCCCATTGAAGCTGTGTTTTTGGCTTTGGATAGGGCTGTTTTAACTTGTGTGTTGGTGACTGATGTGGCCCTACATTCTTCTGGTATGGTTATGGGCCCTTTAGGGAGTGAGAGGGGGATAAAGTTTGCACTAAACCTGTCTGCCAGAATGTTGGCAATATCAGTCGGTTCAGTGTATTTTGTGCCATTCTGCACTAACTCAGAGCAGATCTGAGAGTTTCCACTTAGGTTCTTGACATAGCTAAAGAACACTTTGTGGTTATCTTTGGAGTCATTGGCAATTTTTCTTTCGAAACTAGCCTTGGATGATTTAATGAGGGATCGTAGTTTCTTGTTGATACTGATCAGGGATGTCTTTCCTTCTTGGGATTTTACTGTTTTCTGTACCATTTTCCTCCTTCAGTTGTATAGCTTGTTTATGGCAGGGGTCCACCAGACTGGTTTCCTTTTCTTGGAGGAGTGAGTCTTGGTTTTACTTGGGATAGCATGATCCATGCATTACTGCAGATGCTCATAGAGTGCCTTTGTAAAGGTTTCAGCAGCTTGGACAGCATTGTCCTTTAGCATGGGGGCTGTGAACCTTTCCACCTCGGTCTTAAGTAACATGAAGTTTGCTTTTGAAAAGTTTTTCATGGTGGTTTCCTTGATTGGGGGTGGGGGCAGAATGTGGATATCCAGTGTGATTAGTCTATGGTCTGATCTAACCAGCGAGAGGTTGACCTCTGGTGTGGAACACCGGTCGCTCATGTTGGTGATGACCAGGTCCAATATGTTGTTCCCTCTGGTGGGGGTGTTGACCAGTTGAAACAGGGTGTTCATGTTTATAAATTCTAGGAAGCATTGGGCAAGGGAATTAGTACTTTGAGTAGTTCTCCCAATTTGTGTTTGGGTAATTGAAATCACCCAGTATTAGGGTGTTTGGTAGGACCTTCATATTTCTTAGTGTCTCCAGAAATGCGGAATGGGGGTCCTGGGCTATGGTGGGTGTTCTGTAGCTACAATTTGGATTGCCGTTTTGCCCATTGTTAGTTGCACTTGGATGATCTCTGATGCATTGTGCTGCGCCACTAACCTGGAGGTGTGGGTATCCTTGATGAATATGGATACACCCCTGCCTTTTGTGTTTCGGTCCTGGTTCTGTGGCCGAAAGGTATGGTACGAGTTATAGTCTAGTAGTGCTGGGGTGCTCTCAGGAGCCTTAAACCAGGTTTATGCTACTTCACAGATGCCAATGTTCTCCATACTGAGGAGTGCCTTGAGTGATTGCATTTTGAGGTTTAGACTTCTGGCATTGAGTAGCATTACCCTCAGTTTTTGGTTACTTGTGCTATTTATGGTAGTGAGTTTGTCTTTTGAGCCTTGCCTAAAAAAGGCACTAAGGGGGTGGCAAGAGCCTTGGCCAGTATTTGAAAGCCTAAGGGTGACAGGTGCAAGCCATCTCTTGTGAAGCAACGTGGCTTGTCGAGCATGTCATCCCAGGCGGACAGATACTGGGTCCCCTTTGAATGACACCAGAAACTTAGCCAATTGTTGAAATTAATCATTTTGTCTTTATACTGTGGCATCATTCTTGGTGAGAGCAGGATGCTACTCAGGGTCAGGGTCATACCGGCCTGGGCTACATGATCAGAGAGCTCTTCCATGTCTCTTCTCATGTAGTCCAGGGAGGTACGTCTCAGGTCATTCAGACCAACATGGACAATGACAGATTTGCATTTGTACTTGTTCTGGAGTGACCTTTGTGCTTGTGTTATGTGGTGGATCCTGGAACCCGACAGGCAGCTAACTGTAACCTTCTGCTTGTCCAGCCTAGTTAGTGGGACATCAGTGTGCCTGACTATAGAGTCGCCTATAACTAGTGTGTTGGGCATGTTATTTTGATGTAAGGGCTGTGATTGCATGGCACACGGATTATGTGAAGTATATTTTTCATGGTTGGTGATGGGGTGTGGAGGTTGCTTGGATGTCTGCTTTGGAGGCCTCTGTTGCTTTTGCAGATTTTTATTTAGAGCCTCCGAGTATGTTTTCATGTATTCATGTGTGTTATTTGCCGGTGTTGGTTTATTAGGTCTATGTGAGACTGGTGGTGTGTTGCAAGTATTAACCTTCTCCTCTTGACTGTCAGTTCCAGTCTTGGGTTGAGAGAGCTTTGCCTCCAGTTTGGCTGTATAATTGCATCTCTCGCATATATTAATGTTTGGTGGTAGGAGGAGAGGGTTGTCTGTGTACATGAGGCAGTTGTAACATTGCCTCAAAATGCCCAGATTCACCAGTTGGACTGGAGAGTACACCGGAAACTGCCCTTTGGACATGCCTAAATAGGTACAGTAAGCTGTTTTTCTGATTGGCTGGTGGGGACGAATAGAGAGCCTTGTCCTTCTGGACAGTATGGGGGGGGGTCTAGTGCTAGGGTTAATTAGTGCTTGCTATGAGTTTTAAGCAAGTGCTTGACTGTGAAATGAATGGTTTGAGTGCTAAAGTTGAAGGTTTGACTAGTTTCAAGGGAAAAATTGAAGAGTAGACTTAGTGGAGCTGAGAATAGTTTAACTCTAGCTAAATGGTGCTGCCCAGTGCCCAAAACCACACAAATGTGTTTTTTATAGCAGGGATGTGAAAGAGATAGAAATTATCCCAAAATGGCTGATAAACTACTGACTTCTGGGCTGAAACCACTCCTCCAGGGACAGATAGGCTGTCATTCTAAGAAATTAAACAGGAAGATATGTTACAATTTGATACCCACCTACTAAATAATATAAAGAAAACCCACCAGAAACTAGGCATGCTCTACTGCAATAACCGCTATACCACTCCCACTACTAAACTTGTACTAACACCTTCCTCATTCCTTCTCTCCTATATGGTACCCCATTTCTTACCAACCTTTAATTTTCTCTAAAAATAAACGTATCCTCCTGTTATAACAAAATGTCTAAGTTTGGTACCGGCTATAAATCCTCCTCCCACCACTGCAGTGTCCTACACAAACGAAATTGGCTCGAACTTCCCAACCATCTTACCTACATTCAACTTACTCATGCCCATGAACTCATCTTTAATCCCTTCATCTGCCCCTCCCTTGCCTCGTCCTTCAAAATGCACCTACCTAACAGACGTCTAAGATCCAGTAACCAGAATTTGCTTGAACTGCACAAGCCTGCTCGTCCTCCAGGCAAACACCTGCTATCCTTTTCCCCAGCTCACCTCTGGAACTCCCTGCCTCCTCTGATTTGTGCTACAGACAGCCACGCTACCTTTAAGACCCGGCTTCATTCCCATCTCACAACCTTCTGGGAATGTTCCTGCTCTCATCTCACTTGACTCGCCTCTTTTTCCCCATTTCTCACTCCTTTACTTCTCTCTTCTCTTCATCACACTGAGCGTCTCTAACTACCACCGTCTTCACTTTTCCCATTTGCTCCCACTCTTGCTCTACTTTTGTTTCTTATTGCCCCCCCCTTCTTACATTCAACAATTACCACCTCTTATCCCCCGCCCTACTTTAACTCTGCTAGGATTTCATGTAAAACTGTAATGTCACCCCTGCGTTATTTCACATTCTAACACATTTAACAGGAATATGCACCTATGGCTTTTTCTTATTTTAATTGACATATTTATGCGTGTGTGTGTAATTTTACCTTTTATTTTTTTAACTGACTTTTCACTGCAATCGTAGATTTTTTTATCATATGTAATACCATCATTCTTCAACAGTATTACCTAAATGTAAATGCATTATTTTCATATTATATTGCTGTTCATGGAGCTTTTCTCCCTGGGACTCCATTGAAAACGAGTTATTCTTGGCCCAATGAACTATCCCAGTAAACAAACTGTAAAATAAATAAATAAATAAATGATCCTCCTCTCTGCCGTCAGCCTCCAGCACATACTGATGGATCAAAGCAATGGCAGCCCCTAACATTTTTCTAGTTAAAATTCCCCCGCATGTATACACCAATGGTGCAGAGTTTGTGGGAAAAACCAGACTGTAAGGTGTTTCCATACTTTATACTGCTGTGCTGCTGATGCTGCCTGTATGACTGGCTGACTATGATACATTCCAGCTGCCACCTATATTACTCATGGCTTTGATTTGGCCACTGTGAGTGTCAGAGGCATTAGTGGTAATTTCTGCATGATTGCCTTTATTCTGCTGTTGCCCTTTTTTTAATTATTTTTTACTTACATCTTCTCCCATCTTCAGCTATGCAGCCACTTGCCAGGTGTATTATTGTGTGCTTTGCATGGCCCATTGTAAGTTGCAAGAGTCCCATATTAGTGATTTCTACTTTGTCTCTCCTTTATTGTGCTGTTGCCCTTTATTTTTTATTTTGTTTTAAATCTCCTCCCATGTTCAGCTATGCAGCCACCTGCCAGCTGTATCACTGAGTGCTTTCAATGGCCCATTGTGAGTTGCAGGAGTCCCATATTACTGATTTGTACTGTATTTCCCTTGTTCTGCTATTTCCTTTTTTTTTCCCTGTATCCTTCCTGTTTAGGCCCCAGTGCGCCATGCAGACCCATTTAACTAGTGTAAACAGCAAGAAATAACCCTCCCCTGGGCAGGAACATGCTCCTCAGTTCACAGAATAAGACTATACAGCTATCTGCCCTAAATTATTGTGGCTTACGCACCCCTTATATAAAAAAAAACCCCCCCCATTAGTTTGTTGTGCCTCTGTCCAGCAGTGACACAGAGATGATTCCTTAAACCTCTGATCTCCCATCCACAGGTCTAGATTCCTCCAGCACGCCCTATTTATATCGCACATGTCACCTCTGAGCAGACGGTATGCGACTGAAAAGAGCTGGAGTTTCTCAAATCGGGCAGCATATGAGAGATTTGGGAGTCCTTTTATCCTTTGGTGAGGAACTTTTTGGGGTCTCAATTGCTGCAGATGTCGTCGATGTGGATACATCCCGATGGGGGCATTGTACATTGGTCTGGTGATGATAGTATAAGGAGAGAACACAACACACTCCTGGATCTTTTCAGACACATACCCTCGTTTAGCTGTACTTAGCTAACAAACCCGGGCAATGGAGCGCCAATGTGCTTACAGCAAGCATGACACACACCCTGTTCATGTTAGTGGCTCCTCCTCCCTACACAATGGTGTTACAGCTCCTACATGGTTAGGTGCAGTGTGACAGAGGAATTTTGTGGTCCAGTATAAGTCCCCTCATTAACATACCCCACTGCCGTGGTCTGTAATTACTGCACTTCCCAAGATCCTTCTCCCTTAGCAACCACTGTCCCCTACCATTGTTTTGATTCTGCTTCCCTTAAAACTGACTTTTCACTATTTTTTTATTATTTTCCTCAAGATTCCGTTTGAGCTGCGCTGCCCTATGCTTCAACGGCCAAGATAGGCCATAATAAACTAAACTTTTATTTTTATTAAAGTAAGAGGTTTTACATGCCAATGGCCATGTATTTGGCCATTGACATGCTTACAGATTAGGGTACATGCTTTTATTGCAACTGCTCCGTTTTCATTTTTACAGAAATGTATTCAGCTAGTAGCCGAATGCATTTCTGCAGCTTACACTGTTCCTGCATGGTTACCTGGCTGCTTCCTGGATCGCTAATTCACCTTATTTGCATGGTTTTCACCAGCAAATGAGGTAATTAACATCCTTCCTGGGTTTTCATGCATGAACAGTGTCAGCTCGCTCATGCACGTCAAAAAGGCATGTTCCCTGGATTGCTTGGCAGCCATATTCCATGCAGGAGTGGCCACACTGCTCCTGCACGGAAAATTTAGCTTTGCGAATCCCACGGACTGTATTTATTGTGACTTATAAAATTCACTTTAAGACCTAGAACCTAAAGAATACTACCACTATAAAAATAGTTTCGGCTGAAGAGTTTGCTATTTATACTTCTTTCATAACCCCTATGGTTCCAGAGATATGAACATTTGTTTGATATGTGAGGACATAATTTGATTCTGTCATAAGGCTTAAGGTCTGCCCATTGGAAGTTACAGTGCAAATTTCCAGAGCTCCATTGGAGTGAATACATGGCTGTGGCACCAATTATTTGACTGCATTAACCCTGGCTGTAGTACATTAACATGATTTGGGGACTCACTGATTGCTCCCAATTTGAAATCATCAGCAAACTTGGTCAGCCTCAGGCTATCCAAGTTTGGCTGGACTTTTAAGAAATAAATTCCAAACAGTAAGGAACCCAGCACAAAACTGTGTGGTATGCCATTGGTGGCTGGTCTTTTGCTAGAGGTGAAGTAACTCACTTTGACAGTATGTGTCTTGTCTGTGAGCCAGTTGGCTACCCGTCTGGTAATGTCGAGGTTAATTCACAGTTCAGAGAGTTTTTCTATAATACCTGAGTGGGGGACGATTCAAATAGTTGGCTAGGCCAAGATAGGTAGTATGCACTGTCTTTCCCTTGTCGAGGGCCTTGATGAGTTTTTTGAAGATGTTAACCATGTTTAATAGGCATGATCTACCTTAGATGAATCTGAACTGGACCGCGTCCAGAGTTTGGAGATGACCTATGTCCTTGTTAATAAGGTCCATAATGAATCTCTCCATGGCTTGCAGATGAGGCTATTCAGGCTTATGGGCCTATAATTCCCAGGGTCAGCTGATGGCCCCCCTCTGTGCAGAGGGATTATTCTTGCTGGCCTCCAGTTCACCCAAATATAGCCAGTTCTCAGGATGTGGTTAAACAGAGATCCAAGTGGGTCTGTTAGGTCATGTTTTAATTGTTTAAAAGGCAATGCAGGATGTTGTCTAGTCCCACTGATGCCATGTTTTTGGACTTGGAGATCACTGAGATGACCTGCACTCTTGAGATAATAGGCTGAGGATTCATGGCAAGTATACTTTGGGGATTACATTTTCTCCAACTCTGTCAGCTAGCAGCCTGGCTGATAGCTGTGGTTGAGTATGGGTGATGCCATCCACAACCAGTTCAGCACATAGCTGTGTATTCCCTTTCAAATTTTAGATGTAGTTAAAGAATGCCTTGTGATTATCCTTAGCTAGGGAGGCTTTTTTTGCTTTGCAATTAGCTTTGGAGGACTTGACAGGATCTCTAATTTGTTTGTTTATCCTATAGAGGGAGTTCTTCCTCTGCTAAGACATTTCTCTCTTGTTCTTGGAGATTAGTTTCTTTCTGTTGTTGTATAACCTGTTTATACTAGAGATCCAGCAGGGTGGCTTTTTTTTTTTTTTGGCAAGTCCTGGTATTAATCTGGTCAAGTACAGCCGATTCTATACAACTGCTTATACAGGATGTTGGTGTACTCATCTGCATAGCAGTCTGGGTTATCTCAATTCAAGGGGGCTTTGAAACTTCTTATAGCTCTAGTAGTAGGAGGTAACAAAAATTCTTAAGACTTTTTGAGCTTGATGGGATGTCTGGTCTTATAATTATATTGAATGAGAGTGATTTATGGTCGGATCTTACCAGAGAGGATATCATACTGCAGGGTGCAATGCTCTCCCATGTTAGTGAGTACTAAGTCCAGGACATATGAGCCTCTTGTGAGTATGCTAGCAATCTGTTCCTGAGCATTTGCACTGTCAAATTGCAAGAACCTCTAAGCCAGCATGTTTGTGGTCATGTATGTTTCCCAGTCAATGGTAAGATAATTAAAATCCCCCATGAGTAAGGTGTTGGCCTGTATGGCAAGTGACTCCAGTAAGTCCAGTTATGCATAATGCTTTTCTCGTTAGCACATTGGCAGTCGTTGTTTGTTCTAAACCATAGTAACCCTTTTGAGTGATAAAATCCTCTATTACAGCTGTTTTGTGGATGACATTTCTTTTGTATGAGAAGGCACTGATAAATCCTTGACAGATTTTGTTGTCTACCTTTCTAATACCACTACATTTTTAGAGTTTGAAACACATATGTCAGACACTGAGATTAATTGCTTGCATGTAAAATTAATTTTAGATGCAGTGAAAGGAATAATCACATCCTTTTACAGAAAAGATACATGGAGGAACCACTTACTGCACAAAATCAGCATGTATCCAATGCATATATTTACCAACTTAGTGGAAAATGACTTACTATGAATCTTGAGGTTGTGCACTGGAGATATAGTTTTTAATCAAGAACATAGTAAGTTGGAACAACACCTACTGAATAGAGAGTACAAGAGTAAATATGTTCAGATGGATGATAATAAAGTACGGCAAATAAGGAAGAGTAGCTCTATTCAGAGCAGGTGGCCAAAAGAGCGACCATGAGAATGATACATGAATCTGGTGAGAAGGAACAGACTTTATGCTGTTGTGTAACCTACAGTACTGATACAGTACAGATTTGTGATATTGTGAGGAAGCACTGGTTGGTCTTAACAGTGGATGAAAACCTTAAGCACAGAGTAGGGGAAACATCAAAATTCAGATTCAAAAACAAAAAGAATTTGAAAAGATTGCTATGCAATAAAGATGGGACTTGTAAGGAAAACAGTACAAGTAAAATCAAAGAAGGCACCTCTACGTGTGGCAGGTGTAAAGCTTGTAACCGTATTAGTAGAACCAATTGTTTTCAACATCCAGTGACAGGGAGGCATTATTGGTTCAAAGGGCATGTTGATTGCAACAGTAAAAACTTAATATATGTAGCAAGCTGCCAACATTGTGCAGCCTTCTATGTGGGAAAAACTAATAGAAAGTTTAAGGAAGGGATTCTGCAACATTTAAATGATATGAAAAACGGTGTTAAGACGAACTCTTTGACAAATCAAATAATGTAATACAGAGGTCACACTTTTAAATTCATGGCCCTAGAGCTCTTCAAAGAGAACTTAAGGGGAGGAGACGTCCATAATAAAATGGAAATAATTAAAGTCAAATGGATAGCTGACTTGAGGGCAGATCAGAAACATGGTTTAAATGTAGTACTCTTGCTAAAACCAATAGTGATGGGGTGGCGTCCCTACTGAGTAGAGATGATTGGTTAAAAAGAAGGAGTTGGTTTGTTTCTGATGCTTTGATTGGTTGGCAGGCTATTAATTTAGAGATGAGCTTTCATTACATCAGGTTACTCATTGTATATTTTAAACCTATAGAAGAAGATACAGCTGATTTAATTAGTAGAAAACAAATCAAGCTAGAAAGCATGGAGCTATCTGATGTTTGCATTTCCAAATTAGCAACTTCTGTGTACCTATTTGTTTGCTGTTCAAGACAACTTTTAGTGGTATGCAGAGGCTTTTTTCTTTATGGATATGGTATTGGGTAGGATGGTGTTTCCAAGAAGTTTAAATGCATGGTATGGGTTGTCTGCCTGCAATGAAGTGCTATTGGATTTTACCTATGGTGATTTGAGCATGAAGCAGCTCAAGTGCATTGTCCTGTTTGACCAGCCTTGAAGTATATTTATTTTTGATGTAAATAGAGATACCTCCACTTTTATTCCCTGCCTGTGAAGTAGCTGGCCTAAATCTGTGGAATATATTATAACCTTTACTGTTGAAGTGCTCTCCATGGTTTTAAACCATGTCTCAGTGACTGCACAGATGTCAGCATTCTCTAGGGTAAAGAGAGCTTCTAGGGAGTGGAGTTTTTTGTTTAAATCCAAGCATTGGGCAGTAATACCATTTTATTTTCTTGGTTTTGATTTGCTAAGTCAGTGTATTTATCTTTAATGAATATTAATTCACCTCTTCCTTTAGTTTTATGCCCTCAGTTTGAGGTATGAATGTATGGAAGGAGGTGTAATCTGTCATGGCTGGGGTGCTCTCCATAGCCTTGAACCAAGTCTTCATGACTGCAGAAATGTCAGCATCTTCCAAGGTGAGGGCTGCTTCCAGTGAGTGCAGCTTCATGTTAAAACTCCTAGCATTTAGTAGCATAACCTTGAGGAGCATTTTCCTGACCAAACACAGGAAAACCCTATGAGTAACATAGGGGACTCATACCCAAGACATTTTTAGTCAGGAACCACTATTCATTTTAAATAGTGGTTTGGTGTTTTGATGACTTCTTTACAAAGGGTGCATAATATTCTATAGATATTAGTAGAGAGGAATGGGGACCTATTTTGACTAAAAGACGATGACCTTAATAATTAACTGTGTGAGGCACATGGCTTTCCTAACAACTGTGGACAATGGTCATCTAAGGAGAGCTCATTATTCACAAAAGGGCCTTGGTCTGTAATCAGTCATAGGATAAGTGTATCATGGACCTTGGGATGTTTTTCTAGGTTCATTGGTTCATAAGTGCATACTAGGATAATGACCATTAGGCCCCTCATACAACCCCATGGGAATAAACATGTACCCGTGAATTACCATATACGTGGCAGTACACTAAACACCAAAAGCGTGATAAGATAATTAGGGACACAGGTGGACAGTGGTCTCACCTTCGATAACCACATCACCACAACAGTCAGGAAATCCTTCTGTGTGGTACACCTCATCACTAAGGGCTTTTCATCCAGATAAAAAGAGGTTGTTGTCCCACTGTACTCATCCATCATTAGACCCATTATGGAATACAACGCCCCATTTGGTATGTACCTCTCAAGACATCTGCAACAACTGGAAAGGCCACAGAAATACCTCAGTAAAAGAATCACAGGCCTAAAGCAGATGCCCTATGCTGACCGCCTTAAAAAACTCCAGCTATACTCTGTCGCATATCGTCTACTCAGAGGCGATCTCTGCTTAACATACAAGGCCATGTCAAACCCAGAGCTTTTGAACATGCTACAATTAAAGTAATCCCAATTCCTCAGAGCCACATGCTCCAAAGATCTAAACCTTACCATCACAATAAACAAAACATGCTGGAGGGATAGGTTCCTGACCCAGAGACTCCCCAGGCTGTGGTATAGATTGCCCATACATGTCAAGCAGAGTGCCTCTTTGGCCCTCTTCAAAAGGAACCCTGAAGATTGGATGGGAGAAAGGAAATTCACCCCGGGGATCACGTCAGTCACCCTGCTAGACAGGGGTCCAGGGAAGTAAATAGTGTGGGAAGAAATAGCCAGGGAATTGTTATGGTTAGGCTTGTATAGGCCCTAGGGCTGATAGCTGAGTACCAACCTATGAACCTATGAACTATGGACCCTCTTCTCACTACAGTTGATTTTTTAGGGCCACCCATAAATGTATGCACTGTTTTGGATTCGCCTTCTCAACTATTCACCAATTTAACGTAGGCTATTAAGTGTGCATTACTGGGGCAGATAAAGCAGCATTCATTTGAATATTTGCTTTAATATGATTAATTTTTAATACTATTAGCAAGAAATTAGTAAAATGTACTAATCATTAAGATAATTATTACTTCAGCACAGTTCTGCAATAAAAGATCAGCTGAACCTCCATCATTATAAGCCACTATTACAGAGACGAGTGAAACAAGGGATAAATGGTAATAATTACTGATGTCTTACAATGTTGTTTTTAATATAAAGATTTTAAGTATACTTTGCCTAATTACATCCATGAGTGGAATGACAAACCTCAAAAGTTTCAAAGAAGTAAACTGCGTCATTCTAACTGATTTGCAGAGCACTAGTTTAGTAAGTAAGATAAGATACAGAGCTATGAAATGGTACCTGTACACACTGTCTGCCAGCCTAGGCTGTGTACAGACACTGCAAATGCAATGCAATGCAATGTTTTTGCAACCCAAGCTACATACAAACACTTGATTTGGCTGCATTAGTGACACAATAAATGTAAAACTGAGGCTATGCAGCCCATCGTATAGCATCTGATTCACTCCACCATGTACTTTGGATGTGACACCTCTAGCGGTTTACATACATCTCTAGATTACTAAGCATTTCTTATGCTAAAAATCATATGAATATTTTGCAAACAATAAGATGCAGGTTATACATTTTGGTTTGGAAAGACTAATGGATAATTCTAGGAAGGATGGATAGACTGCAATGTATTTATGGTATAACAGTCCCTTAGCTGAATTAAATAACTGTTAATGGCAACAGAATGCTGGAATGCTTTATCAAGTATTTATACTTTAAACATGCACCTGCCATTTTTTTTTCAGTTTAAAGTGTGGTGCACAGACTTCACTTCCATTCGATTTTAGAGGCCATAAAAGGGACAGGGACATGAATTTGCTAGACTTAAGATGCTAAGTGAATGTGGGACCTGACATTAGATAAAAGTTATGCAGGACATGAACTCATGCAATGGATGAGGAAAGGAAATGTGTATCATAAGTACATGATGCACCACTTAAACAAGTAGGTAGGGCACAGTTGAAGAGAAGAAAATAAGAGTGGAAACTAGAAGAATAAGTTTATAGAGAACATCAGGAAATACTATTTAATTATATTAGTGGGAGCTGTATCAGTGTATATTGGCTAAAATCTTGAATACCCATAAAGTGCCTTTTAAGCAATGTCAGTTTTTAAAAGCATCCAGTTTAATAAAACAGAATCTGGAATAACATCAGAGTATTGCTGGTCGGTGCTAGGAGTCACAGTAAATCACCCAACTCGCTACAGGCACTGCTTACTGTGGAATGCATCGATACATGCATTGCCACATACATACATACATATATATATAGATACATACATATCTACATGCATACATACATACATACATAGATACATACATACATACATACATAGATACATACACGCATACAAATATTTTAAGCATGGGCATTAATGCCCTTCCAGCTTGCCAATATACCAATATAATAAGTATAGTAAGTGTCCAGGCTGTTCTTAAAAATATCTAAACTAGTACTTGCTTTAATGTAATTTCATAGTCTGTTCCATGCATCAGTTACTCTGTCAGAGAACCAGTTAGTACACTTGTCATTCCTACAGAATCTTCTACATAGGTTATATGACGATTCTCTAGTACTTTTTCATAACCCCAAACATTCCCGGTGATAGTTTTCACTAAATGCCCTATATACCTGAATAAGGTCTCCTCTTACACATCTATAAGAGACACTGTACAAATTCAGATATTTTACTCTTTCATAATAACTTAAATGTTCACATCCATGGATGCCCTAGGTATATTTCTACCCACTGCACTCTTTCCAGTTTACTCATGCTTGTTTTCTTATAGGGTTTCCATATTGCTATTCCATACTCAAGTTTGGGTCGAATGTAACTGACAAACAATGACTTCATTATGTTTGATGTCCTAGACTTTATAAATCGTTTATACAACCTATAGTTCTATAACTATCATTAACCAATTGATTGACATGATTAGAAAAACTCATAGCTGAATCCACCCATATACTCAGGTCCTTAAATGAGTCTACAGTTTCAATCACTGTGTGCTGTATTAAATATTCACCTCTCAATTTATGTTTCCCAAATCTCATATGCTTAGTTTTTGATGTATTTATCAGCATACTATTCTCCTGTGCCCAAATGGTCAATTTAGTCAAGTTATTTTGCAGACATGCCTTATCTGTAACACATGTAATCAGTTAGTCAATATCAGGTCATCTGCATATAGTACTTCAGAGGAAAAAGTTAGGTCTGAAAGATACAATCTAAACAAGTAACAGCCTAAGACAGAGCCTTGTGGAAGACCCTGACTGTATCCAAGGACTTTACATGTCCAGTTGCATAGACGTGGTTCACGACCATAGATAGTACCCCATCAGTGCAGTGTTTCAGTACCCACCATACTTTCAGGCCCACTGCACAAGATGAAGGCACTAAACGTGTCGGTCTCTCTATATTCATAAAACAAAATCACACCTTTGTGCTTGCAACTGGAACTCCTTCATGTCAAATTTACCATTAATAAAAACCTCTTACCACATCATAGCTCATTATAGGGCCCCCTCTATGCCCCCTTAGACCATACCTGCTATCTGACTAGTATGGAGTCCATGTGCATTATGCCAAACATTATTAGCCACAAATGGTAGACAAATGGGAGACTTATACATCCCTTAATATGCATCTGTATTGATTTTAGGACTTCGTACATACAAACTCACTGGCCCAGATAGTCTGCACCCCAACTAGAGGTGAGCAAACTCCTGGACTTGTTCCTCACAAATACGGGACAGCTCTGTTCCCAATTAGTTGAACTTCCTCCCTCATCAAATCAAATCATAAATCTGTCTCAGTCACCATAAAACTGAACCCAGAAGCATCTTTGAATATCTCAATAGTCAGAAATTATGTGACGGCTAATCTATGAAAACTCAGGGATGACCTGGCTAAATTCAACATCATCCTTCTGTCTGATGACCACATTGCATAAACAGAATCTTTTACCTCCAAATTGTATGCACATGCAAATAGCTGCATAGATGCAACTTCCCCCTTGAAATTAAATGCAATGCCAAATTTAGAAATAAACCCCTGTGGTGAAATCCCAGGCTCTATGGTAAAAAATAAATAAATAAATAAATAAATAAAATAACTCATTGCACACAATGTCAAACACGCTCTTGCTAAACTTAACAAGGAACTCGGTCTGTTATCAAATCAGCCAAAGTTAGATATTTATTTATTTATTTTATTTATCATTTGTTGACCGGGAAAGTCCGACTATGTTCCACTGAGCCTGTTTTCAGCAGAGGCCCGGGGAGAAATGCTCCAGATGCATGTCTTTGGAATATGAGGTAAACATAGCCACTCAGGCTAAAAAAAAAAAAAAAAAACACAAAGCCTTCTTTCACTAAATTAGAAATCTCAGAAACACTGTCCAGCACTGCAGAAGGCTAACAGTAAATGATATCACTTATGCAAACCATGAAGGCGCAGCCCATCTGCTAATGGATATATTCAACTCTACCTACACTCCTTCCCTCAATCTACATTTTCAGAACACATACTCAAATTTACCCCCCTCCCACAATCTTACAAAAACAAGTCCTCAAAGCACTTTCCAAGGCCAAAGCTACTGCTTCCATGAGGCCAGAAATCATAGCAGCGTGCCTATAGGCCAGCCTGAAACAGGACACGTTAACTCCCTAGACACCCCATTCATTATCATCCTCCAAAAAGGGTCTGTATCAGATGAATGGATGGTACCAATCGTCATCACCCTTCACAAATGTGGGGCATTAATGTACCCAAGTAATTATAGACTAATAAGTCCGACTAGCTTCATCCATAAAGCTATGGAGATAAGCATTATGGAAATAATAAATAAGTATGTAGATTACTGACATGTTCATGACCAAAGCCAGTTCTGCTTTGTCAAGGGCAGATCCTACCTGCTTAAGCTGGTAGACTTCTTCTAAAATGTTATTGAAGCAACAAATGAGGGAAAATCAATTTTTACCACATATGTAGACTTCACAATGGAATTTGAAAGCATCACTCACTCACACATGGTCGATAACTCTCCCAGCTAAATGGTAATCCCTATGTAACTCATTAGATAAGAAATTGGCTCACAAAGAGAGCCCAGGAAATTTGGGTAGGTTTCTCTATCTGCTGCAAAACATCTGTCACTATTGGCACATCCCAGGGTTCAGTGCTTGGGCTCCTCCGCTTTGGCATTCACTTTTTGGAAGTCAAGACTAATAAAAAAAGGTTATAGCTGACTAGGTTTACAGATGACTATAGATTTGGTGCTATCAGTAACACTCCAGGGGACACCAAAGTCCTCCAAGATGGCCTTTCCCAAACAAACAGCTGGTGTTCTAAATATGGGCTAAAACTAAATGCCAAGAAATGTATAATAATTTCCTCTGTAAGTATGATGTTGTCTGTAACACCCCTGCACATTGATCTGGTAGTTAGAGACCTGGAAACCTATGTGGACTTGAGACTGTCCTTTGATCACCATCTATACACTATTGTATGGTCACCATATATACACTATTGTATGATCACCATATATACACTATTGTATGATCACCATATATACACTATTGTATAATCATCCATATATACACTATTGTATGATCAACACATATACACTATTGTATGATCACCATATATACACTGTTGTATGATGACCATATATACACTATTGTATGACCACCATATATACACTATTGTATGATCATCCATATATACACTATTGTATTATCACCATATATACACTATGGTATAACCACCATATATACACTATAGTATGATGACCATATATACACTATTGTATGACCACCATATATACACTATCGTATGACCACCATATATAAACTATAGTATGATGACCATATATACACTATTGTATGACCACCATATATACACTATTGTATGATCACCATATGCACACTATTGTAAGAAAGTTATTTTTCATTGCCCAACTTATTAGTAACGCCATGGCATCTAGGTCAAGGGATGTGAGCATTGCACTGTATTCAGAACTTATTAGGACAATCATTGAGTATAAGGCCACCTTCAATATGTCTGTAACACAACTTGAATGACCAGAGCAATTTCTTAACAAGAAAATCAAGGGCCTAAATCATAAAAACTGAACTATTTCAAAGCCTTGATATCATACAGGTTACAGAAGACCAGTCTCTGCCTCATGTACAGACAGCTCAGCAGACCCTCTCCTCTCAGTTCTAATGCACATCAGCAGTCAGAAGAGGGCAGAAACACCTGCTCAAAATATCTTAATCTTTTCTGAAATATAAATAGAACATACTGGAGGGATAGATATGCATCAGAGAGAATACCAGTCCTTTCAGATAATCTTCCTCTCCACATTACTCTATTCAAACATAATCTGGAAGAATGGATGGAAAACCCCAGACCTGGCCTGGTTAATAGCGATGACATGTAATGCTCTGACCAGCTCTGGATTGTTTGTACTTAAATTACAAGTGCTAAAAATGTCATGAGAATGCAGGGCTAGGCTTCTAAAGATACTCATGAATCATCATCATCATCATCATCATCATCATAATCATCTTTCAGCTTTTCCTGTTAGGGGTCACCACAGCGGATCATCTCTTTCCATTTCTTCCTATCCTCTGCATCTTGCTCTGTCACACCAACCGCCTGCATGTCCTCTCTCACCACGTCCATAAACCTTATTTTAGGCCTTCCTCTTTTCCTCTTACCTGGCATCTCCATCCTTAGCATCTTTTTCCCAATATACCCATCATCCCTCCTCAGCACATGTCCAAACCAACACAATCTCGTCTCTCTTGCTTTGTCTCCAAACTGTCCAACATGAGATGACCCTCTAATATACTGATTCCTAATCCTATCCATCCTAGTCACACCGAGTGCAAATCTTAACATCTTTAACTCTGCCACATCCAGCTCTGACTCCTGCCTTTTTGTCAGTGCCACTGTCTCCAACCCATATAACATAGCTGGTCTCACTACTGTCTTGTAGACCTTCGCTTTCACTCTTACTGGTACCCGTCTGTCACAAATCACTCCTGACACTCTTCTCCACCCATTCCATCCTGCCTGTACTCTCTTCTTCACCTCTCTTCCACATTCACCATTACTCTGAACTGTTGATCCCAAGTACTTAAACTCGTCCACCTTTACCAATTCTACTCCCTGCATCCTCACCATTCCTCTACCCTCCCTCTCATTTACACACATATATTCTGTCTTAGCCCTGCTGACCTTCATTCCTCTGCTCTCTAGAGCATATCTCCACCTCTCTAGAGTCTCCTCAACCTGATTCCTACTCTCACTACAGATCACAATGTCATCTGCAAAAATCATAGTCCACGGGGCCTCCTGTCTGATCTCATCTGTCAACCTGTCCATCACCACTGCAAATAAGAAAGGACTCAGAGCTGATCCTTGATGTAATCCCACCTCCACCTTAAACGGATCTGTCACTCCCACTGCAGTCCTCACCACTGTCACACTACCCTCGTACATATCCTGTACCACTCTTACATACTTCTCTGCCACTCCCGACTTCCTCATACAATACCACAACTCTTCTCTAGGCACCCTGTTATATGCTTTCTCCAAGTCTACAAAGACACAATGCAACTCCTTCTGATCTTCTCTGTATTTCTCCAATAACACTCTCAGAGTAAACATTGCATCTGTAGTGCTCTTTCCTGGCATGAAACCATACTGCTGATCACTAATCATCACCTCCCTTCTTAACCTAGCTTCTACTACTCTCTCCCATAACTTCAAGCTGTGACTGATCAATTTTATCCCTCTGTAGTTACTGCAGCTCTGCACATCACCCTTATTCTTAAGGATAGGTACCAAACCACTTTTTCTCCACTCATCAGGCATCCTCTGACTTTCCAAAATTTCATTAAACGATCTAGTTAAAAAATTCACTGCCATTTCTCCTAAGCACCTCCATGCTTCCATTGGGATGTCATCTGGGCCAACAGCCTTTCCATTCTACATCCTCTTCATAGCCGTCCTTACTTCCTCCTTGCTAATCTGTTTCACTTCCTGATTCACTATCCCCACATCATCTAACCTTCTCTCTCTCTCATTCTCTTCATTCATCAGCCTCTCAAAATACTCTTTCCATCTACTCAACACACTCTCCTCACTTGTGAGTACGTTTCCCTCACTATCCTTTATCACCCTTACCTGCTGCACATATTTCCCAGCTCTGTCCCTCTGTCTAGCCAATCGGTACAGGTCCTTTTCTCCCTCTTTAGTGTCCAATCTCTCATACAACTCTCTATATGCCTTATCCTTAGCTTTCACCACCTCTCTCTTTGCCATGCGCCTCATCTCCTTATACTCATGTCTACTTTCTTCATCTCTTTGACAATCCCACTTCTTCTTTGCCAGCCTCTTCTTCTGTATACTCTCCTGTACTTCCTCATTCCACCACCAGGTCTCCTTGTCCTCCTTCCTCTGTCCAGATGTCACACCAAGCACCTTTCTAGCAGTCTCCCTTACTAGTTCTGCTGTAGTTACCCAGCTATTTGGTAACTCTCCACTGCCTCCCAGTGCCTGTCTTAACTCTTCCCTAAACTCCACTTCACAATCACCCTTTTTTAACTTCCACCATTTAATCCTTGGCACTGCTTTCACACTCCTCCTCCTCTTCTTGATCACCAACGTCATCCTACAGACCACCATTCTATGCTGCTTAACTACACTTTCCCCTGCCACCACTTTACAGTCTCCAATCTCCTTCTGACTGGCCCTCCTATATAGGATATAATCCACCTGTGTGCATCTTTCTCCACTCTTGTATGTCACCCTATGCTCCTCCCTCTTCTTAAAATACGTATTCACCACAGCCATGTCCATCCTTTTCACAAAATCCACAATCATCTGACCATCTGCATTCCTCTCCTTAACACCAAACCTACCCATCACTTCCTCATCCCCTCTGTTCACTTCACCAACATGCCCATTAAAGTCCGCTCCAATCACTAGTCTCTCACCCTTGGGTACACTCACCACAACTTCATCCAACTCACTCCAAAATTTATCTTTCTCATCCAACTTGTGGAGCATATGCACTAACAACATTCATCATTACACCATCAATTTTGAGCTTCATAAACATCACTCTGTCAGACACTGTCTTCACGTCTAAAACACTCTTGGCATATTGTTCGTTTAGTATAACCCCTACCCCATTTCTCCTGCCATCCATACCATGATAGACCAATTTGAACCAGTTTCCTAAACACCTGGCCTTACTTCCCTTCCATCTGGTCTCTTGCACGCACAATATATCAACCTTCCTTCTCTCCATCATATCAGCTAGCTCTGATTCAGGTATACAGAAACATAAATAGCCAGTAGAAAGAAATGCTATTCATTTAGTGGATCTTGTGAATGGCTTTGGAATACTGTGCAGAATTTCAATAGACTTACAACTGGAAAAAAATGAAAAAGAATCATATTGAAACTATAATGTTTTATTAGTATAGCATTGTCGCCTCACAGCAAGAGGTCCTCCCATTCGATTCTCGGCTGGAGCACCTTCTGTGTGGAGTCTGCATGTCTTCCCTGTGGCGGAGTGACGTTCAAAGACATGCGTAAATGGGCGTGCCTTCGTTGAAGGTTGGGCATCAAGCTGGCACCTGTAAAAAATCTACTGTCAATCATTAGTGGACCGGAGTTCCGCTGTGGTGACCCGTAACTGGGAAAAGCTGAAAGAAGAAGAAAAACAACAGCAAAGAGCACTGATCTCTGTGTACCTTTTTCATATTCAGCTTAGGAGCAGTGGGTGGTTAAGTGACTTGCACAGAGCCATAGAAGACTGAGGAACTCAAACATTGCACCTCCAAATCATCGAAACAGCTTGCTAACAGCTTCTTAATCTTCAAAGCCAACCCAGGCTGTATACATGTGCAGTAATGTCTGGAAGTAATGAAAACGCAATGGAGAAATGATCAAACAAATGCAAATGCAGAGTCTGCTGTTGCTTAATAAATGGTACCATGTCATCCTACCACCTGGAGTTAATAAATGGTACCATGTTACCCTACCACCTGCAGTTAATAAATGGCATCACGTCATCCTATCACCTGAAGTTAATAAAAGGTACCATGTCATCATACCACCTGCAGTTAATAAATGGTACCACGTCACCCTACCATCTGCAGTTAATAAATGGTACCACGTCACCCTACCACCTGCAGTTAATAAATGGTGCCATAGGTTCATAGGTTCATAGGTTCATACTAGGCTATCTGCCCTAGGGCATTTATAAGCCTAGCCAGAGTGTGTGTGGCTTTCACCACCCCTTAGGATGAGAATACTATACCCATTAGTTTGCTGTGCCTCTGTCCAGCAGTGATACAGAGATGATTCCCGGGGTAAACCTACGATCTCCCATCCACTCGTCAAGATTTCTCTTGAACAGTCAGTGAGGGGCTCTGCCTCACATGCACTTGGATTCTGTTCCATAGTGTAGGGAGTCTCTGGGTGATGAATCTGTCCCTCCAGCATGTCCTATTTATATCCGTGTTGAGGTTTAAGTCTGTTGCTCTCGTGGCTCTGGTGGATTTGGATTTTTTGAGGTGGAGCATGTCCATTAATTCCGGGTTGGACATGGCCTTGTATGTCAGGCACAGATCACCTCTGAGCAGACGGTATGCGACTGAATAGAGCTGGAGTTTCTTCAGTCGGGCATCGTATGACATATGTTTGAGCCCCTTTATCCTTTTGGTGAGGAACTTTTGGGGTCTTTCCAACTGCTGCAGGTGTCGGGTAAGGTACATTCCGAATGGGGCGTTGTACTCAATCATTGGTCTGATAAGTGAAGAGTACAGGGGCACAATGACCTCTCCTGATCTGGATGTGAATCCCTTCATGATCAGGTGGGCAATGTAGAAGGTCTTCCTAACCACTTTGGAAATGTGAGTGTCAAAAGAGAGGTTACTGTCAACTTGGGTCCCCAGGTCCCTGATAACTTCTTCCGTGTTTAATGGATTACCACCTATGTGGTAATTAGGGGTTACCTTGTTTTTCCCAAAGGGTATGACTATACATTTTTTGGCATTTAGCTTAAGGCCATGGCTCTGGCACCAGTTATCCATTTCTATGAGACCTTTCTGGAGGATGTCTGTGTCTGATGGAGTGTCAATTATGGTGCCCAGTTTGCAGTCATCTGCAAATTTTGTCAGCCACAATCCCCCTATGTTTGCCTGCACTTCAGAAAAATAAATGCCGAACAAGAGGGGGCCCATGACTGAGCCCTGTGGGACACCGCTCGTGACCGGCTTAGAGTCTGACATGGCACCAGCAACTCTAACCCTGTGTGTTCTGTCCTTGAGCCAGTTTGCAACCCATCTTGTGACATATGGGTTTACATCTAAGCTGGTGAGCTTTTCTATGATGCCCGAGTGGGGTATTGTGTCGAATGCTTTTGCTAGGTCAAGGTAGGCTGTGTGAACTGCCTTACCCTCATCAATGGCCTTAGTGACTGTTTCGAAAAAGTCGACCAAGTTCAAGAGGCAGGATCTGCCCTTGACAAAGCCAAATTGGGTAGGATCCAGTGTCTGTAGGTCCCCAATGTCTTTATTTATGAGTTCCATTATGATCCTCTCCATAGCTTTGCAGACAAGGCTCGTCAAGCTTATGGGGCGGTAATTTCCAGGGTCCGTAGAAGCACCGCCTTTGTGGAGCGGGACCACAGTTGCCGTACGCCATTCTTTGGGTACGTATCCCATAGTAAGGCTAAGATTAAACAGCAGCCTTATGTGTGGGTTTAGTTCCTCATTGAGTTCGTGTAGCACACAGCTGGGGACACCGTCCAGTCCCATTGATGCTGTGTTTTTTGCTTTAGAGAGAGCAGCTCTCACCTGGGCATCTGAGATGTTTTGTCATCCTACCACCTGGAGTTAATAAATGGTACCATGTTACCCTTCCACCAGCAGTTAATAAATGGCATCACGTCATCCTATCACCTGAAGTTAATAAAAGGTACCATGTCATCATACCACCTGCAGTTAATAAATGGTACCACGTCACCCTACCATCTGCAGTTAATAAATGGTACCACGTCACCCTACCACCTGCAGTTAATAAATGGTACCATGTCATCCTACCACCTGGAGTTAATAAATGGTACCATGTTACCCTACCACCTGCAGTTAATAAATGGCATCACATCATCCTATCACCTGAAGTTAATAAAAGGTACCATGTCATCATACCACCTGCAGTTAATAAATGGCATCACGTCATCCTATCACCTGAAGTTAATAAAAGGTACCATGTCACCCTACCATCTGCAGTTAATAAATGGTACCACGTCACCCTACCACCTGCAGTTAATAAATGGTACCACGTCACCCTACCACCTGCAGTTAATAAATGGTACCATGTCATCCTACCACCTGGAGTTAATAAATGGTACCATGTTACCCTACCACCTGCAGTTAATAAAGGGCATCATGTCATCCTATCACCTGAAGTTAATAAAAGGTACCATGTCATCATACCACCTGCAGTTAATAAATGGCATCACGTCATCCTATCACCTGAAGTTAATAAAAGGTACCATGTCACCCTACCATCTGCAGTTAATAAATGGTACCACGTCACGCTACCACCTGCAGTTAATAAATGGTACCACGTCACCCTACCACCTGCAGTTAATAAATGGTACCATGTAATCCTACCACCTGGAGTTAATAAATGGTACCATGTTACCCTACCACCTGCAGTTAATAAATGGCATCACATCATCCTATCACCTGAAGTTAATAAAAGGTACCATGTCATCATACCACCTGCAGTTAATAAATGGCATCATGTCATCCTATCACCTGAAGTTAATAAAAGGTACCATGTCACCCTACCATCTGCAGTTAATAAATGGTACCACGTCACCCTACCACCTGCAGTTAATAAATGGTACCACGTCACCCTACCACCTGCAGTTAATAAATGGTACCATGTCATCCTACCACCTGGAGTTAATAAATGGTACCATGTTACCCTACCACCTGCAGTTAATAAATGGCATCATGCCATCCTATCACCTGAAGTTAATAAAAGGTACCATGTCATCATACCACCTGCAGTTAATAAATGGTACCACGTCATCCTACAACCTGCAGTTAATAAATGGTACCACGTCACCCTACCACCTGCAGTTAATAAATGGTACCATGTCACCCTACCATCTGCAGTTAATAAATGGTACCACGTCACCCTACCACCTGCAGTTAATAAATGGCATCACATCATCCTACCACCTGAAGTTAATAAAAGGTACCATGTCATCATACCACCTGCAGTTAATAAATGGTACCATGTCATCCTACCACCTGCAGTTAATAAATGGTACCACGTCACCCTACCACCTGCAGTTAATAAATGGTACCACGTCACCCTACCACCTGAAGTTAATAAAAGGTACCAGGAAGTAAATAGTGTGGGAAGAAATAGCCAGGGAATTGTTATGACTAGGCATGTATAGGCCCTAGGGCCGATAGCTTAGTACCAACCTAAGAATCTATGTCATCCTACCACCTGCAGTTAGTAAATGGTACCATGTCATCTTACCACCTGCAGTTAATAAAAGGTACCATGTCATCCTACCACCTGCAGTTTCCTCTGTTTAAATAAATACTGTATTAGCTGATTCTGTCCACACATGTGCAGTATTTTGATGTCACGGTGTCACTGTGTAGTAGTGCACATGTGCGTACATAGTTAGTTACTGCAATTAAAGAATGAATGACCTGTACATCAGCACCAGGATTGGGGAATGAATGCTCTTCAGCAAGGTGTTTATGGAAAGGCAATGCCCTCTGAAAAATGAGTCTGCTACTTGACAGCAATATGTTAACCTGCAATGGAGCTCAGAATGAAAGAAAGTTAATGGCCACCATTATTTTATACTCACTAAGTAGTACTTTTGCAGTTCAGCAAGTGAAAAAGTAAAAGAAATATAAAAAGAAAGAAAGGAAAGTGTCCGTGTTTGTGTGTGTGTGTGCTTGTGTATATGTGTTTATGTTTCTGTCACATGTATGAGTGCATACCTGCTTGTGTGCATGAAAGCGGAAGTGTGTTTGTGTGTGTGCGTGTCTGTGGGAGAAGACAGAGAGAGAGAGTGAGATCAGTCGAGCAGTGGCAGCAGCAGTTAAGAGGATACCATACATCTCCACCTCCTAGCTCAAAAAATCTGGATAAAGCCTTAAATAAAGGGGTGAACAAAGGCTCAAAAATAGGAACACATTTTAGATATTGCTCTTAAAAAAATGAGAAACTTGCTTGAATAAAAGGATTTCTGTTTGCATGCATTTTCTGAAAGAAATCAAGTCTGAAATTCAAATGTATGTCATTATTTAGTGACTTCAGTCCCCAATGATTGGCAAGAAACCACAATTTGTAGGAGTAAGGGATCAAAAATGAAGTAAATATCTAGATATTTTTGAAAATGTTATATTTTGGGTGTAAAAAAACTTCCTCTAAAAACATTTACATATAGTACAGAAAGTTTGAAATGTTAGGCGGAGGAAATATTTTAGGTCAAAAAATATTAAAAAAGTAAAGGAAAGAAAAAAATAATATAGTAATAAAAAAATATATGTTAATTAGAATGCAACAGTTTTATAGGCGGACGATTCTCTAAGCAGAATAATGCTTTCCAGGGTGTATGCTACAGTATAAATAATGCCTTTTTAGGGGTGTAGAGGCCCTCCACCACATTGGCCATTATTGCTTACATAATGAACCAGTTGTCATGAAATTCAAATGTTTTGTGCTTTTGTGAAATAACAGTAAATAATAACAGTAAATATAAAATAATATTAAGCAAATTAGCAAAGCTAATCTGAAATTAGAAGAGTTTATAAAAGTAATAACAGAGACAAGCTAGAGAGAATGGGAGGCTGAGACACTGAAGTGTGTGGCAGTGAACGAGACGAACAGGGATACCATAAGTATTTGCTGTTCGCCAGGACGAACCCCGAGAAGTGAAACACTTATCTAACCCTTTTTCCTCTTCTTTCGTTGTCTACCATGTCATCATCTCAATCCTTTATTCTCTCTTGCTCACCTGTACTATTACTATTAGAACTTTTTCTAATTTTATGATGTACAAACCACATCTTCTACTGTCACTCTCTTTGTCTTTACGTCTCAGTTTCCCTCATATTTGAATCTATCCTTCGAAGTCGACCTCTTTATTTCCTCCTGCCCACTAAACAGTTGCATATTTCCTTTTTACTTCATTTTATAGTATATGCAGATTAATTCTGGCCCCCCCAGTGCCACTTCATTATATTAGTGTAACAATTACTATAATGAAACAGTAGTTATAAATGCAGTCTTATGTTCATTTCTATAATAAAACTGTTTTAATTTGTATTTAACTGTGCTCTGCCTTCTTCATAGCTATCTGCAGATGTACCTTCTATTGGTCATGTATATGTATTCTACCCCGTGTGCTTATATTTAATACTTTGTATGAGTTTTGTGCACAGAGCTTTTCTGCATGGGCCTGAACTGAATGTGGGATCCTGCATCCAGTCAGTATTTACTTGTAATCAAAAGCAACAAATAAATAAATAAATAAAATTAAATGTTGTGTTCAGCACACACAAGTTAATTGGAGTTAGTAGTGCTGAATGCACCAACTTAAATTATTTTAAAATGAATAGCCTAGCCAGTGTACTGGATGTCAGCCATGGCCTCTATAGCTGAAGGCCCAGGTAACTACCCAAATCACTCTTATTATAATCTTTCACTGTCTGTAATGATAATGCCTTTTTAAGGGGGTGTGGTTTATGTGGCAGGTGTGCGAGCACTCCTTTTTCCATATATACAATGCGTATTTTGTTGGCATTCAGCTTTAGCTCATGATCTTGACACCACAAGTTTCTCAGAGTTCATTTCTGTTGGAGGATCTGAGTGTTTCCAGGGGATTTGAGAACCACTTCAAGCTTGCATTTGTCCATGAACTTTGGTGGTTAACTGACTTCTTCAGAGTTGAACAGTAGCTATATGGAGGCTGCAGGAATCAAACCCAGGAATACAGAAAGCAAACTATTACTAGCAAATAGCCTTCATTATTCGCACAAGCTAACATTCATTATTATTTTACTTTAGTAATTTAATTTTGGTTGATGAAGAAAGTAATGTTTCCACTCACACATGAAGCCATAGTTATCAAGTTCTGCCTAACAGCACTGTCCATTTCTCATTACATTTACCAGTGGGCTGATCTCTCCTAGATTAAAAGATATTCTTGGAACCACAATTTGCAGGACTTTTTTTTATATATTTAGCAGATTGGAATCTAACTGTGCTGCTAATTAGAATAATGATTCAATGGAAGCATCTCTCTTACAGCCGTATTTTTATGAAACTAATTGGATTTTGTAAGCTTTTCTTTCCCATCTTTTTAAATGTTTTAAATATTGCAGTACTACAAGAGATAACATTTTAAAAGTAACTGAAAACATTAGATTAGATCATGATGAACACAGATGTTTTATGTCTGTATATTTATGTGATGTACCCACGGACGCTGCAGGGACAAAATCCTGCTTTAGCTACCAGTTTCAGTTTTATAACATAAACTAAATGAACAAGATAATGATACCACTTGAGACTGCAATGCACTATGGGATACATGGACCCCTCCACTCTCCTCACCTTAAACAACAGTGTTTGAGTGTCCTGCTGTGTAATGTGTGCATGGCTACTTTTCACATCTAGTATTGCATTATGTAGATCCAAACAGCATAATGCCAGTGTAACAGAGCACATCATATAAATATGTCTTGACATTACACTGTAGCTGTCTGTATTGCACTTTGCCAGCTGTACCTCTACATAAGAAACATCAAGACTAACTCATGTGCCAGCAGCAGCTGATAACGTTGCCACTTGTTTAATATCATGAATCTTTGCAAGCTGTTTTATAGCATTTGATGGCACCTCTCTATATCTTCTATGCATTTCATCATCCAAGAATAATGTTGTCTGCAGTGTATACAGGCATGGGTAACATTCTGCATGAAAAGGTGGTAAAACTATAAACGATTCTGGGCAGCTGCTAATGAAAAACAACAGTCTGACATTAGCATTACCTACTACAAGTGTGTGTTTCACAGGTATGTCTGGTCAGTGTAGCAACAGGACAAAGTGACCAATGCTGTATACTATCATTTGCCATATGTTCACTTACAGTGTCTGCACAGGTACCAGCTCTCCTTCCATGTGACTGTTAAACCAAAAGCGTACATGACAGACGTTACAGCATCTGTACTGTACAACATGTTACATGGAGCTGTGGAGCTGCATGTTATAAACCTCAAGTATTAAAAGGCTTAGTAAAATTCTTCTTTACTGTGAAGTAATTTAAGCAGTCTGTGAACAGGCCATGAACACAGATACATGCAAAAATGTTAGCAAATTAGGGCACTTAATTAATTACATAATAACATAGCATACCAGAACGTATCGTTTTATCATAAACACATTTTGTGTGTGTCTGTGTGTGTGTGTGTGTGTGTGTGTGTGTGTGTGTGTGTGTGTGTGTGTGCGTGTGTGCGTGTGTGCGTGTGTGTGTGTGTGTGTGTGTGTGTGTGTGTGTGTGTGTGTGTGTTTGTATATGTGTGTCTGTTTGTATGCATGCATTGTAAGACAAAGTCAGTCCAGCTTGTAACCAAGCTGACATTCCAAGTAAAAGACAATATGTAACCAAGAATCAAGGAGGATTAAGTTTAGGGTGTCCTCCCTCTATATCTGAAGCAGCTTATAGTAGTGGTAAATCTAAATTGTTTATCTAGATTATCCCAGTTTGATAAAAATGAATTTTTGAAAAATATCTGACTTTATTTATTCATTCCCTCTCTCATTTTTTCATTCATATTTTTTTTAATTGCTGGCCCTGCTGAGGGCTGTGCTGGTAGCAAGCTGAGCAGAGCAGATCATGATTCATTATCTGTAGCAGCAGTCTCCAGTGCACTCTGTGAGATTTCTCCATCACACTCTTCTGGATCTCTCCAATACACTCTTTGGGACCTTTCCAGCTCACTCTGTGAGATCTCTACAGCTCACTGTGTGGGATCTCTCCAACATACTCTTTAGGATCTTTCTAATGCACTCTATGGAATCTGCAGTGTGCTCTGTGGGATCTCTCCAGTGCAATCTGTGGGATCTCTCCAATCCACTGTATACACTCTGTGTGATCTCTGCAGCTCACTCTGTGGGATCTCTCCAACACAGTCTGTAGGATCTTTCTAATGCACTCTATGGAATCTGCAGTGTGGTCTGTGGGATCTCTCCAATGCAATCTGTGGGATCTCTCCAATCCACTCTATACACTCTGAGTGACCTCTGCAGCTCACTCTGTGGGATCTCTCCAACATAGTCTGTAGGATCTTTCTAATGCACTCTGTGGGATCTTTCTAATGCACTCTGTGGGATCACATGCTATGCCCTGGCAAGCTAAGTGATCAAGTTCCTACAACATATCCCAGATCTGCTTTGGCAGGCCATGCCAATATATTCATCATATGAATCTGCAATGGGTAGATTTTCAGTGGCATAAAATGATATTAGAACTTTTACATTTTCAACACAATGTAAAACATAATATAGAGTCTGGAACTGAATTGTGCTCTTGTGTATGTAGCAGTTATTCAGTGGATGATAAATATACAGCAGACACATGAAACAGAAAATGTAGTAGTTCAACCCTGATATTATAATATCTGATACTCTTCTGAGGTGGGGAGCTAAATAGCTATAAATATGCAATTAGAAAGAAGGCAGTTACCCAAGAGCAGGAAACAGTCATTACCAGGTAAGGGTACAATTCATATTAATTTTATCTGTGGTTTCTGTAGGGGAAATATATAATCCAAACAGCTCACTGAACAGTCAGAAGGGCTTGTAATGTGCAGTTCTTTGAGTTTGTTTTCTATTTATATATGTCTTTGTCTGTGATGTCTTCCAGAATTTCATCCAATGTAGCTGGGGCAGGGTAATTCCTTTAGTTAACAGACAGCGAATACCATGTTTAGCTGTAGACTCATGTTTTCTTTCTTGCAAGTTATTTGCAATAATTATTTTCTGTTTTCAATATGCACATTTACATTTTTCTGCATGGGGCCTTCTATTCTGACCCAACTGACATTGCCAATTTACATGCAAACCAATTTAGTGTCAGCTTCACCCTGAATCTTCTCTTCAGAGCCTCAAAACATCTGGTTCATATGTTTATAGGCAAGTACTTGGCTAGCTGCTCTTGTGGAACATTTTACACTTAGCCAGTTTTCCTCAGTGAGAGTCAAACCCTGTACCTCTTATCTGGGAAGTAAACTCCTTAATCAATATGCCAGCCCCCAACCCCTGAATCCTTTATTCCCCCAGTTATCTCTAAAGATAATTTACTGAAGGTGCTAACCAAGACCAAAAACATTTCCTCCATGGTACACCTGATTGCAGCTTCATTAATAGTCTTAAATGGTATACATGCATTTGATCAGACGGTGGATGGTCGATTGAGTTATTGCCGAAAGCAGTGCAGCAAAACCTCAAAAAAACGATTGCACTTGCTGCAAATACGCAAAATATTGCCCCCTTTTTGACCCATGGTAGCGCATGTTTAGGTGGTAGAGCAGTAGGAAATAAAATTTGATGATTTTTATGACATTCCCACCGTTCGGCATTACGAAATTCGCAGATAAAATTCGGTGAACTGCATGATCGAGCACTGCGCACTCAACTAAATGAATGTACTCTGTTTTAAACATGCCTTTGCAGACACACTCCTTAAAGTGTTCAGCATAAGTCTAACTTCCTGTTTTGTCCTTGCCGGGCAGTGCACAGCAGTGGTGATATCACTCCAGATAAGGATGTCCTAGCAGCCAACCACAATTACAGACCCATCAGCTTTACAAGGTCCATCTGCAATGAACTTATAACTGGTCTTATAAACTGTGACCTGATGAATCTTGTTAGACTTGACCCCCAAGGTCTGGTTCTGTGAAGTATAGATCCTGTTTCTGGTGCATTCCTTCAAAACGGTTACAGACCCTGTAGATGGTGGCTATGCCATGCATGTGCTATATCTTGATATGGCTAAAGCCTTTGACGCCATTTGCTATGTTGACATCATACAAAAGTTAAATGTTTTATAAATCACCTACATGTGGTAAGATAAATTGCAAGCTGGCTGAAAGACAGAACTTATACTGTGCAAGTCCCAAGTGCCTCATCAGAAAGTATAAAAGGAATCAGCTGTGTCTGTCAAGGGTCAGTGTTGGCATCTCTCCTTTTTGGTATGTTTTCAAATCTCAAAGCAGACAGTTAAGACCACTGGCTAACAAAGTTTGTAGATGCTTGCAAACTAAAGGTTGTTATTAAGATACCCTGTGCCACCTATATAGACTCTTGGTGTACTAAAAACAGGCTTAAACTAAATGCTAAAAAGGGCAGTTTCATCACCTTTGGTAGGCCACCTCTCTTGTCATCATACTGTCTAGCCAACATACCTCTACAAAAATAAAATGTAGTTACTGACTTACGTACTTGGGTTGATTGTCCTGTAATAACTGGTGGTAGGAAATCCTTTTATTTAACCCAACTGATTGCCAAATAAATATTATCAAGGTCTAATGTAGTAATCACTCATTTATACTCAGCTTTGATCAGACCACAGTAAACATATCTAGCAATCACAAAGACCCCAAAAGTTCTAATCAAAAACATTCACACACCTAAAGTCCCCTACCAAAAGAGGCTGAAAAACGCTTTTTTTTTAATTTACTGTCTTACAGACTTTTGAGAGGAGATCTCTGTTTTGCTTACTGTGCCATTAATGATGCAATTGTCCTGAATCTCCTCTTTCTCTGCAAGTCCAATATTTCCACCAATACTGCAATCTGGAACTTAGAAGATAAATAAAACTCAGTGGAGGGATCGCTTTATAAGCCAGCACCACTTAAACCTCTAGAATAAACTTCTCCTGCATGTTATGTGTGACTCACTATCTTTTTTTGAACATAATTTTTTTGAACATGTGCCTTTGCCCAGAATGATACCACAGTATAAGGACAAAATGATTGACTTTAACAATTGCCTAAGCTTCTGGTGTCATTCAAAGTGGATCCAGTATTTGTCTGCCTGGGAAGACATGATCGACAAACCACGATGCTTTGCCACAGATGGTCTGCACCTGTCACCCCTGGGATTCAGGTTACTGGTTAAAGCTCTTGTCACCCCTATAGTGCCTTTTTTAGGCAAGGTTCAAAGGATAAAACCACCACCATAACAGATACAAGCATGCAAAATCTGAAGGTAATGCTACTCAATGCTAGAAGTCTAAACCTCAAAATGCACTCTCTCAAGGCACTCCTAAAAATGGAGAACATCGATATCTGTGCAGTAACTAAGACCTGGTTCAAGGCTCCAGAGAGTACCCCTGCAATACCAGGCTACAATTCTTACCACACTTTTCGGCCACAAAACCAAGACCGAAACACTAAAGGTGGAGGAGTGTCCATATTCACCAAGGATATTCATACCTCCAGGCTAGTTGCCCAACACAATGCATCTGAAATTCTCCAAGTGCAACTAACACTAGGTAAGACTGCAATCCAAATTGTAGCTTGCTATAGATCCCCCAACATGCCCCAAGATTCTCACTACACCTATCTAAACATACTGGAAAATATTAAGATACAAGCAAACACCCTAATACTGGGTAATTTCAACTACCCTGCCATTAATTGGGAAAACTACTCGGGTACCAACTCCTTTTCCCAACGGTTCTTGGAATTCATAAATTCCAATGCCCTGGATCAACTACTCCATTGTCCCACCAGGGGCTCCAGTATCCTAGACCTGGTCATTACCAACATGGGAGATAAATGCTCCACACCAGTGGTCACCTCCTCATTGGTCAGGTCTGACCATAAGCAAATCACCTTTGACATCCACATCCCACCCCCCCAGTAAGGAAACCTCCTTAAAAACCTTCTCCAAAGCCAACTTCATGCTACTGAAGTCAGAAGTGACGAACATCACAACACCCACGCAGATGGGATCTGGAAGTTTGACTGCAGAATCCTACACTAAGACACTGTATGAGGACATCCACTCGTGCATGAATCGTGCATTCCAAATAGAACCAAGATGCTCTTCTCCAAAAAAAGTAAGCCAATCTGGTAGTCCCCTGCTATAAACAAACTATACAACAGAAGGAAGAAACTGTTCCAGAAAAGAGGAAAATCCCAGGATGCAAAAAACTCCCTCACCAGCCTCAGTAAGAAGCTGAGATCCCTCATAAAATCCTCAAAAGCTAGTTATGAAAATAAAATTGCCAAAGATTCCAAAGACAACCGCAAGGCATTCTATAGCTATGTCAAGAATCTAAATGGCAATGCTCAGATCTGCTCTGAGCTACAACAGAATGGCTTTAAATATACTGATCCCAAGGATATTGCCAATATCCTGGCAGATCAATTTAGTGCCAACGTCACCCCCCTCTCACCCTCTAAAGGGCCCATTTCAATACCAAAAGATTGCCAAATTCTGATAATCACGGCCACACAGGTAGAAACCACACTCTCCAAAGCTAAGAATACAGCATCCATGGGACCAGAAGACATCCCAGACTGTGTACTACATAAACTACAAAATGAACTGGCACTTCACCTAAGTGTCATGTTTAATCATAGCCTCACCTCAGGCTTCATGCCCACTGAGTGGCGCACAGCTACAGTTATCCCGCTCCACAAGGAGGATCCACCTTGGATCCCAGGAACTACCATCCCATCAGTCTGACAAGCCTGATCTGCAAGGGCATAGAATGCATTATCAGGGAACTTCTAAACAAAGACATTGGCAACCTTCAAACACTGGACCCCACCCAGTTTGGGTTTGTGAAGGGCTGATCTTGTCTTCTGAATCTGATTGACTTCTTTGAATCAGTCTCCAGAGCTGTGGATGAGAGTAAGGCAGTCCATACAGCCCATCTGGACCTCACCAAGGCCTTCAACACTATCTCCCACTCTGGAATCATAGATAAACTTACTAAGCTGGGCATAAATCCCTACATCACTCGATGGGTTGCCAACTGGCTTACTGACAGAACCCAGACTGTAAAAGTAGCTGACTCCAAATCTAGCTCCAGACAAGTGACAAGTGGAGTAGCTCAGGGTTCAGTCCTGGGACCACTCTTGTTTGGCATCTACTTCTCTGAAGTACAGGCCAACACTAAGGGACTCTGGATAACAAAGTTTGCAGATGACTGCAAACTGGGAGCCATTATTGAATCCCCAAATGATGTGGATATTCTACATAAGGGCCTTGCAGAAACAGATGCCTGGTACCACAGCCATGGGCTCAAGCTTAATGCCAAGAAATGTATAGTTATCCCCTTTGGAAACAAAACATGTACAAAAACATGCACCCATGAATTACCACATAGGACATAGGTGACAGGACACTAAACATCGAAAGTGTGATGAGAGACTTAGGGACACAGGTGGACAGTGGTCTCACTTTCAATAACCACATCGCCACAACAGTCAGGGAATTCTTCTATGTGGCACACTTCATCACTAAGGGCTTTTCATCCAGAAAAAAAGGAGGTCATTGTCCCACTGTACTCATCCCTCATTACACCCATTATAGAGTATAATTCCATGTTTGATATGTACCTCACAAGACATCTGCAGCAGCTGGAAAGGCCACAGAAATATCTTACTAAAAAATCACAGGCCTAAAGCAGATGTCATATGCTGATCGTCTACAAAAACTCCAGCTATACTCTGTGGCATATCGTCTACTCAGCAGTGATCTCTGCTTAACATACAAGGCCATGTCAAACCCTGAGCTGTTGGACATGCTCCACTTAAAGAAATCCCAATCCCGAAGAGCCACATGCTCCAGGGATCTAAACCTTATCATCACAATGAACAAAACATGCTGGAGGGATAGGTTCCTGACCCAGAGACTCCCCATACTCTGGAATAGACTGCCCATACATGTCAAGCAGAGTGCCACATTGGCCCTCTTCAAAAGGAACCTTGATGATTGTATGGGAGATAGGAAATTCACCCCGGGGATCATGTCAGTCTCCCTGCTAGACAGGGGCCCAGAGAAGTAAATATTGTGGGAAGAAATAACCAGGGAATTGTTATGGCTAGACTTGCATTGGCCTTAGGGCCAATAGCCTAGCACCAACCTATGTACCTATGACCCTATAAAATAGGTGATCGTATGGGTATCCTCAAATTTACTCTAGGACTGACCAGTATGGACTTCTTTTATTTTATTTATTTATTTATTTATTGCAGTTGGTTTACCAGGATAGTCCATTGGGCCGTAAGAACCCGTTTTCAATGGAGTCCTGGGGAGAAAAGCTCCAAAAACAAAATATACATTCAACATTTGACAGTGACAATGTAGGTACAGACAGTTATTAATAGTATGAAGGCAGACTAAGAGTAAAACTTATCGATTATGGAATATCAGTAATAACAGTAAATACTTTGAGAAGAGACATACTAGTTAGTGGAACAAATGTAAACATTAATACAGATTAGAGAACAAACAAAGTAAACTTATTAAAGTAAGATATTGTACAGAATGATATTAGGTAATGTTAGTTATGTAGGGTGGGAGCAAGAGCATTCCCACTGTGATGCTAGATGTAAGAAAAGAGACTTTTTGAAGGTAGAGTGGTTCGAGGTGGTGCGGATGAGTGGAGGTAGGGAGTTCCAGAGACGAGCGAGGCTGAAGGAAAGAAGGTTTTGCCTGGGGATGAGTAGGTTTGTGCACTTCTAGTAGATTTTGATTATTTGACCTTAGAACTCTGTTAGGTAGGTGCATTTTAAAGACAGAGGAAAGGGAGGGACAGAGGGAGGGGTTTAGAATAAGCTTATGGGCTAGAGTTAGTTGAGTATAAGTTAGTTGATTGGGAAGTTCTAGCCATTTTAGTTGTTGGAGGGATAAACAGTGGTGAGTGGAGGACTTATGGCTGGTGGCGAATTTTGCTATTTTGTTATAGCAGGAGCTAAGCTGTTTTTTAATAAGGGACTGGAGATTAGTTAGTAGTGGGGCTCCATAGAGTAGGGAGGGGATAAGGAAGGAAGTAGAGAGGGTAATTGTAGTAGCAGCTGTGAGGTAGGCATTCTGTCTATAGAGCATGCCAAGTTTTTGATGAGTTTTTTTGATGTTTGTTTGCAGATGGGAGTTAAATTTAAGTTGGTTGTCTATTTGGACCCCAAGTAGTTTGGTCTCTGACACTATTTCAAGAGGTGAGTTGTTTTGGCTAGTAACTAAGAATGTATTCATGTTGGGAGGGGTGGTTTTAGAAGGAGTAAATAACATTAGTTTGGTCTTGGTAGCATTGAGAGCTAGATGATTACTTAGCATCCATTGCTCTGTGGAAGAGAAGGCATCTTGAGTGAGTTTCTGTAGTGTAGTGATTGAAGGGGCAGAACAGATGATAGTAGAATCATCTGCGTATTGGATGATGCTGGAGAGTGGGATTGATTTGTGGAAGTCGTTAATAAAAATATTGAAGAGAAGAGGACCCAGTATGGAGCCTTGTGGGACTCCTGTAGGGGTACTAAGGAAAGAGGAGGTGGCTTTTTCCATTTTACAGCTTGATTTCTGTTAGATAGGTAACTAGAGAACCAGTTCAAAGAGGAGGAGGATAGGTAAAGTTTGGAGAGTTTAGTTAAGAGTAGGCTGTGTGAGATAGTATCAAGGCTTTGGAGAGGTCAAGAAGTAAGGTGGAAACAATTTGTCCAGAGTCACGGGCTTTGTTTACAATTTCAAGGAAGGAGAGGAGGGCAGTCATAGTGCTATGATTGGGTCTGAAACCGTGCTGTGTGGGAGTTATAAGATGGTTGTCTAGGAGGTGAGGAAGGAGTTGAAGTTGGACACATTTTTCTAGGATTTTAGAAATGGGGGACAGGATGGCTATGGGACGGAAATTAGTAATGTTATTATTGTTACCACCTTTGTGTAGAGGTATAATAAAGGCTTGTTTCCAGATTTGGGGAACTGTACCTTCTTGTAGTGAGCGGTTTATTAAGATGCTAATGGATTAGTCAATAGTATCAGCTGCTATACTGAGAAAGTAAGAAGGGATATTATCAGGAGCATTGGTACATGGTTTCAGTTTCTGAAGGAGTTTCTTTATAGTAGATGTAGGTATGGGATTTAATGAGAAGAGGTTGCAGTCAGGAGGGGAAGTTATGTTGTGGTGAAGATGAGGATAGAGTTTGTGTGGAGGAGGGGGTAGATGAGCTAGTGGGTGCGGAATAGGGTGAAGAAGTAGTGAGAGAGGGGGTGGGTGGGGGTATTGGATAGCAGGGAGGTGTTAGAGAATGAGGAGGTCAGTTTGGAGATAGAGTCAATAAAGAAAGAGTTAAATTGGGTGGCTAAATCAAGTTCAGGAGCATTTGGGTCAGGGTAGGAGTATCTGGTTTACTAGGGTGGAGGAGAGTAGAGATCCCTTTCCAGAATTTTTGAGGGTTGTTTTTATTGTTGTTTTGGACTGTGTGGAAGTAGTTTTGACGATCAAGAGTAATGAGTTTTTTTACTTTATTTCGGAGCATTTTATATTCGTTATGGAGTGGTGCTATCTTACGTTTTGGTAGCGTGCCCAGACTTTGTCTCTCTGTCTCATGGTAGCAAGAGTACATTTGGAGAGCCATGGGGCAGATTTAGTTTTAATTCTCTTTGTCCGTAGGGGAGCTTGGGAGTCTAGTAGTTTTAAGAATGTTGAGTTGAAGTGTGAGACCGCATTGTTTAGAGGTAGAGTTTTTAAACAATTCCAATTTATTGCTTGTAATGAGTTTGAAAAGGTTATTGGGTTGAAGTTTTTTTGGTCACGGATAGTAATATAGTTATGGGTTCGTTGAAGGATAGTAGGAAGCCGGTGGGTATGTGGTCACCAAGTGGGTCAGGGAGAGTGCCACTGTTGGTGTAATAGTGAGGATGGGAGACAAGAATCCAATCTAGTATACTCCCATTGGAGGAGGTTTTGGCAGGGTGGGTTACTGAAGTGATTAGTTGTGAGAAATTATAAAGGTTGATGTTAATGGGGTTTGTAGGAGACTGGATAAGGGCCCAATTAATGTTAACATCTCCTAGGATTATGGTTTCATTATTAATGTTACTGGATAGCCAGGAAAGGATAAGTTCGAGTGTGGGAATATTATCCCCTGGGGGGATATAAAGGGAAGCTATGCATATGTGTTTATAATTATTGATTTGTAGTAGGGTAAGGAGTAGTTCGGCGTTGTTGAAGTGTGGAATAGGTTTATTGTAGGGAGTAACTACTAGGGAGGAAGAATATAGAAGGGCTATTCCTCCGCCTTTTTTGTGAGGTCTGTCTTTTCTTATGATGGAGTAGTTTGGAGGAGCTATTTCAGAGTCTTTAATGTGTGGTTTTAGCCAGGTTTCAGAAATAGTCAAGATGTCAGGTTTATTGTGTGTGAGCCAAGCGTGAAGGTTTGGGAGTTTGTTTACTATGCTTTGTGAATTTAAGGAAGTGAATAATAGGGATTTATTTGTGGTGGTTGTGGTGGTGGGGCCTGGATTAGGATGAATGTCTCCAGATATGAGGAACTAATCAGATATAGCATGGAATAGTTTAGGTGAGTAGTTAGCAGGAGATGAGATTGGGTTCTTTTATAAATTGGAGGGCTTTACTAGTAGTTATGGTGATAGGATAAGTATGATAGGAAATAAGTTTGTGCTGAATAAGGAGGAGGTTTTTGGAGGGGTATAAATGGGGGGAAATAAGAGAGTATGAGTGAGAAAAAGGAGAGCTGTGAGGGTTAGTTATATGAAAGGTTTGGAAGTGGGTGAGAATTGTGGGTTGGGAAAGATGGTAGAAAGAAGATAAGGTGAGGAGTAGTAGCAGTGAAAATAAGGGAAGGAGTGTTTAGAGAGCATGTTGTGAAAGAGTTAATAGTATAGTAATATAAATATAGAGAAGTAAGGTATGTAGGAAATAGTGTGTATATAGGAGCTGGATGTTATCCAGGTAGTAGTTAGTGTATGGAGAGTTACAATAGGTTGGAGGGGGTGTGGTTAGGAGGGGGTGTGGTTTGGGAGTGGGATTGGTTATGTAAGTTGATAATGAGGAGTTGACTGTAAGTTGGTTTTGGCGGGAAAAAGGAGATTGAGTTTTGTAAGTGGGGTAGTGATTGGATAGGTGTAGTAGTGGGTGTGGTTTATGCAGGAATAAATGTAGATGTACTGGGGCGGGTGGGAATTGGGGGCAGGGTAGGGGAGCGGAGTGAGCCCGCAGGGCGAACGGAGCGGGTAGAGCCCAGAGAGCAGAAGAGGAGCGAGAGACTATCAGTGGAGCAGTAGTTGTGAAGTGTAAGTAACAGAAGGGTAAGTGGTGGTGGCCTAGATAAGGTGGGAAGAGTGGGCTAAGGTATAGGTGAAGAGAGAGGGACAGAGATGTGCAAGCTGTGGAGCAGAAGGGAGAAGAGTATTAAACTATGGTATATTTCTACTTTAAGTTTGTATGTTTAAAGTTCGAATTAATTGGAGAGGTTTAGGTGCAATAGTAGACCTATTTCAATGGAAAGGGGGTGCCCAGTAGTGGACTATGCAGAAAGCAAAGGCTCACCAGGGCATGCTAGGGCTGATAAGACAGGGGAAGAGGGGAGCAACAGAACAAAGAGCTGAGGGAGGTGTGGAGGACAGAAAACAAAGGAGGGGTTAGGCTGCTGGCACTCCTGACAGGGAATGTATTACTACAGCTAGCAGAGTAAGAGTACAGAAGTCTGATTTAGCAGAAGTACATACTTTCTTCAGTTCTTTTTAAGGTCACTAGGTACACTTTTCCTCAAAAAGGGAGTTGAAGCAGCAGGGAGTATTGCTTTGGCAATGGGGAGTTCAGCTTGGTTAGGTCCAGTTATTCACCCAGGCAGAGACACAGGGGAAAGATTCAGAGCAAGAAAGCTGGAGGACAGAAAAAGACAAAGTAAAAAACAATGTTCATTAGTAGCAAGTTAAATATACATTTTATCTTCTACTAGTGCTTAAAGTAAGGAGGTAGCTAGTGGGAAGGAAAAAACACTAAACAGATCTACAGTTGTTAGCAGGGTGGATAGGGCAGAGCACGTGTACAGCAAATATATCAGAGTACATATAACAATGTAGTCTACAATCAGTTAAAGAGTTCCCATATGCATTGGCTCATATGTAATTAATAGTAGGGTAACACTAATAACATATAGAATGTGAGCGCTATAGCTTCCGAGTAAGACTTATCATTTTAAAGATAGAGCGTTACTCCAGCTCTTTACCATTATGGAAAATGGAATAAGCAGTACGATTCTAACCCAATATGGAGGCCTTAACTGATTAAACAA